>NC_068563.1:7272727-7575757 GCF_022201045.2 Citrus sinensis | reverse complement strand
TCACAAACCTCCGGCTTAGGTATAGCATTCCTGGTGAAATACCTCTTAAGATTCCAGGAAAGAAGGATACTCCTAACCGGCCTCCTAGGGGATACGTTACCCTATTTCTGGAGAGCTTTAAGTATGGGCTGAGGTGTCCCTTGCAACCCTACTTTGCCCGGATACTTAACGGGCTAAATCTGGCTCCTGGTCAGCTGAAACCCAACGGGTGGAGAGTACTCTCTGTTCTGTTCATATTGTGGGACAGATGTTGCCAAAGCAAGCCCATGGTTGATGAGGTGAAGCACTTGTACCAGCTAAAGAGCAGCCCCAAAGATGCCTGCTGGTACTACTTTCAATCTAGTACCAAGAGCAGGAAACCCATAACTGATCTTACAACTGGTGGTGGTGGGACTTGGAAGAGAAAATTCTTTTTTGCTGGGAGTCCTTGGGGTCAAGTTGCACAAATTGACGGGAAGGATTATCGCGTCCCACCCCGTTTCGTGGTCCCAGGTTGCCTGCTCGCTTTAGATGTCTTGTATCCATAATTGTTCTCGTTTTACTGGTTTGTCTCTAACCAAGTGTCTGTTCGTGTTGTAGGTTCTTGGGGTGTTCACTTCCCGCTCAAACGGGTCGAGGCTGTACTAGCCAATTCCTGCTCGAGCCGAGAGCTGATAACTACTTACAACTTGATCGAGTCTTGTTTGGTGCCTCCTAGCCACAAGATGGAGGATGCTGTGATTGGGGCTCTGACTGGGAAACGTTCTCGACCTTCAACGACCAAGTGGGACCAGAATAAAGATGCTTCTACTGCAAAGCGGGTGAACATCGTGCAGCAGGTTGCTCCCTTACAGACTCTACCTCCTCCTCCTGCCAAAGTCGGAGAGACTAGTGGAGCTGCCATTGATCCTGCTTCCTCTTCTCCTCCTGTCGGGCCTAGATCTCGTTTATCTGACCACTGAGCAGAACACTTGGTCCCCTATCTCAACGAGCTATCTAAACTCGTGAGCAAGAAGGACCTGGAGGACTTTAATGGCTGCACCCTGGGTGAGCTGGTGGGGGCCATGCAGTATAGCTCTTTCCACCTCAGCTGCATGACCACTTATTATAAGGCCAAGGTCGGCCGTTACGACCGGAAGATGAAGGAGGACATTCAATTGGCGACGACCAGAGCCGATGTTGTCGAGAAGAAAGCGGGAGACTTGAATCTCGAGAATCTAAAGCTGATAGAGCAAGAATCTCTTGCTCAAGCAAAGGCCATTACTCTCGAGGAATAGCTGACTAAGGTCAAGGAGGAGCTGCAAAGGCAGAAAGTTATGTACGAAGCTCAGCTCGAATCTCTCTACGATTCCCACCGAGTTCAAGTCGAGAACTTGGAGAAGAAAGCCGACAACCAGTACGACCAGGGACTTCAGCATTCCTATCGTTGCATCATGGCCATCCTCGGGAAGTAGCATCCTGATCTGAAGATGGATGACCTTGCGGCTGGTGTTGCTCAACACATGGACGGGGAGGCGGTAAAGGAAGATGCCGAAGGGGTGGAGCCAATCGTGGTTGAGGAGGAAAACTCTCCTCCTCGTGTAGTCCCTGCTGACGTTAGTGAGGCGAGTACCCCCCCGGACGCAACTGGTGACACCCCCCCTGCCCCTGAAGTGGACCAGCCAACTGAAGCTACTCAACTTACTGATCCGCCGTCCTCCTGAACTTGTCTTGCGTTGTAATTGCTTTTTGAACATTGTATGTAACAGCATTGCAGACTTTTAAGAGCTTAATAAAATTGTTCTTATTTACTTTCTCGCATTGGAATTTTAATTTATTTATCCATTTGGCTTCTAACCTCGTCACAGAGGAGGCTTTGAGAGTTGACGAGCTTTCTCATGCCTTAGATAATTTTCCCAGTGTTGGGAAGTCTGCTAGCCTTCACTTGGTCGAGCAGATCCCGGCATGCTTGGCTTCTGGTCTCGTTATAAACAGGCTTTGAGACTTGACGAGCCTTTGTATACCTTGGTATATTATTCAATGATTGGGATTCTGCTCGCCTTTGCCTGGTCGAGCAGATCCTGGCACGCATGGCTTCTGGTCTCGCCATAAACAGGCTTTGAGACTTGACGAGCCTTAGCATGCCTTAGTAAATTCTTCAATGATTGGAATTCTGCTCGCCTTCGCGTGGTCGAGCAGATCCTGGTACACTTGGCTTCTGGTCTCGCCATAAACAGGCTTTGAGACTTGGTGAGCCTTTGCATGCCTTAGTAAATTCTTCAATGATTGGGATTCTGCACGCCTTCGCGTGGTCGAGCAGATCCTGGCACACTTGGCTTCTGGTCTCGTCATAAACAGGCTTTGAGACTTGGTGAGCCTTTGCATGCCTTAGTAAATTTTTCACAGTTTCAAGTGAATGAAATTCCTCGACATTTCATTAAGTGCAGGATTCAACTTACATGAAATTACTTTGACATAAAATAAATAACAACAAACATGAACAGAAATAACTTGAAAACATGGACAATTCTTACTGGAAATATTTCCTGAGGTGTGCTGCGTTCCATGGGCATTTCACTTCGCGGCCATCCGAGCGAACCAGCTTGTAAGCTCCGGGTCCAACTAGCTGCTTGACCCTATATGACCCCTCTCAATTTGGTCCAAGTACTCCCTGAGCAGAGTCTTTCGTGTCCTGATTCACTCTCCTTAACACCTAATCTCCAACCTTGAACTGCCGTACATTCACCTTCTGGTTATAATACCGAGCAACCCTCTGCTGGTAAATGGCTGATTGCTCGGCTGCTTGCTCTCTCTTTTCTATTAGCAGATCTAGATTCAAACACATCTGCTCATCGTTCTCCTGTTCATTGAAATTATCTGTCCGGTGCGTGGTCGTTCCTATCTCGGTTGGTACGACCACTTCATGTTCGAAAGCCAAGGCGAATGGTGTCTCCCCAGTTGCTATTTTGTGGGTTGTCCTGTATGCCCATAGAACACCTGACAGCTCATCAACCCATGCACCATTTTTTTCTCCAAGCCTGGTTTTCAAAAGCCTCTTGATGGTCTTGTTAGCTGCTTCTACTTGTCTATTAGATTGAGGGTGAGTAGGCGAGCAATACTTCAATTCTATCCGGAGGTTTTGGCAGAAATCCCTGAAGCTGTGATTATCGAACTGCCTGCCATTATCCGTTACCAAGGCATAAGGGATCCCGTATCGACAGACCAGGTTTCTCCACACAAAGTCTGTTGTTTTCTTCTCTGTGATCCTGCTAAGGGCTTCTACATCTATCCACTTCGTGAAGTAGTCTATCGCAACTATTGTATGTGTTGCTGCTCCTCATCCCTTTGGCAACGGGCCGATCAGATCAATTCCCCATTGAGCAAATGGCCAGGGGGAGGCCATAGAGGTGAGCTTCTCTGATGGTTGGTTGGAGAAACTCGCAAAACTCTGGCAGCTTACACAGCTCATAGTCTTCTCCTGCGTATCCTGGTGCATTGTCGGCCAAAAATATCCCTGCCTTAGAACCTTGTGGGCCAAGGAGCTCCCACTAGAATGATTTCCATAAATTCCTTCATGTACTTCTCTCAGTACGTAGTCCGCGTCGTCCTCATCCAAACACCGAAGGAAAGGTAGCGTATATCCTCGTCGATATAGTATCCTATCAATCATCGTGTATCTCGAGGCCTGGGCTCTAATCTTTCGAGCTCGCAGTTTATCTGGTGGTAATACCCCGTCTCTAAGGTATAAAATTATCGGGTCCATCCACGAGCATTTTTGTTCTATCCGCAGCACCCTCAAATTCTGCTCGATGCTCAGGCTAGACTTCACCTTCAAAGGGATCGACTTTGGCATTTTTGGGTCTACTACTGCTGCCATCCTGGCCAAATAATCTGCTCGACTATTCTACTCCCTGGGGATTTGTATCACCGCAACTGCTTCAAATTTCCCAATCATCTGCCTAACTATCTTCAAGTACTGCTCCATCTTCTCCTCTCTCGGTTGAAATCTTTCACTGACATGATTTGCGACCAGCTGAGAATCAGTTCTGATCTTCACTCTATCCGCTTTCACTGCTTTAGCCAATTCCAAACCTGCTATCAAGTCTTCGTATTCTGCTTGGTTATTTGTGGCTGCGAATTCTAACTTTACAGCATAAGAGATCTCCTCCCCTTCTGGGCCTTCCAAAATAATTCCTGCTCCTGATCCCTGCTCCCCTGATGACCTATCTATAGACATTTGCCATACTCGGGCTTCGTTGCTGTCTGTAGCAATATCTCGCTGGTCCAAACATATTTCGGGCTCTGTGAATTCTGCTACAAAATCGGCCATCGCCTGAACCTTTATCGCTACTCGGGGTTTGTAGTCTATGTCGAACTCGCTCAGCTCTATAGTCCACTTGACGAGCCGACCAGAAGCATTTGGCTTGTGCAGAGTTTGACGCAATGGCTGGTTTGTTATTACCGAGACTGGGAATGCTTGAAAGTATGGCCTCAGCTTCCGAGCAGCAACCACAAGGGCAAGTGCCCATTTCTCCAATGGTGGGTATCTGGTCTCAGCGTCGAGCAGAGCCTTGCTGGTGTAGTATATCGAATACTGAACCTCTTCTTCCTCTCTCACCAGAACAGAACTTGTGGCCCGATCTGATACCGCCAAATACAAAAATAACTTGTCCCCATCCCTCGGTGTGGACAACAGAGGTGCTTGCTGCAAGTACTGCTTCAAGTTTTGGAAGGCTTCTTCGCATTCTGGGGTCAATTCTGTTTTCTTTCCCATCCTTATCACTTAAAAGAATGGCTGACACTTATCAGTAGCCTTGGATATGAATAGGCTCAATGCCGCCAACCTCACCGTGAGGCTCTGCATCTCCTTCAGGCTACGAGGAGACCTCATCTGCACGATTGCCTGGATCTTCTCGGGATTTGCTTCGATCCCCCTATGGCTCACCATGAATCCAAGAAATTTCCCTGACTCAACCCCAAAAGCACACTTTTCTGGGTTGAGCTTCATCTTATACTTCTTCAAAAGCCCGAATGTCTCCTCGAGGTGTCCGACATGTTCTTTCGGGATTTTCGACTTGGTTATCATGTCGTCCACGTACACCTCCATGGTTCTCCCAATCAATGCCTTAAAAACTTTATTCACCAGCCTTTGGTACGTGGCCCCAGCATTTTTAAGACTAAATGACATTACCCTGTAACAGAATAAACCCTGGTTAGTAATAAAAGCCATGCTCTCCTCATCCTGCTTGTACATGGGAATTTGGTTATATCCCGAAAACGCGTTGATGAAGCTAAGCAGGCCGTGTCCAGTTGTTGAATCTACTAGCTGGTCGATCTTTGGCAAAGGAAAGCTGTCTTTCGGGCACGCCTTATTGAGATCTGTGAAATCTACACACATCCTCCA
Source organism: Citrus sinensis (assembly GCF_022201045.2). Lineage (NCBI taxonomy): Eukaryota > Viridiplantae > Streptophyta > Magnoliopsida > Sapindales > Rutaceae > Citrus > Citrus sinensis. The sequence goes on along the minus strand of NC_068563.1, from coordinate 7,570,395 downwards.
CTTGCCATTTTCCTTCTTTACCAACACCACATTCGATATCCACTCAGGATAATTGACTTCCCGAATGAACCCTGCTCTCAAAAGCTTCTCCACCTCGCCATTTATAGCCTCATCCCTCTCTTGGTTGAAATACCTCCTTTTCTGCCTTACTGCCCGAGCACCTTTCTTTATTGCCAGCTTATGACATGTTATCTCAGGATCAATCTCTGACATGTCTTCATGTGTCCAAGCAAAAACATCTGCATGAGCCTGTAAGCATTTCACCAACTCCTGTTTCTGCTCTTCCTTAAGTCTCGACCCGATTTTGATCGTTTTTCCCAGATTCTCTGGTCCCAGGCTTACTGTCTCCAGCTCCTCTACAGGTTCTTGTCAGCCATTCTTGTTTTCCACTCAAGTATCAAGGGATGTTATCTGCATTGCTTCCCTTGCTGCCGAGGAGTAGCAGCTTCGTGCGATTCTCTGGTCTCCTCGTACCATTCCAACTACCCCATTCACCTGGTAATTGAGAGCCAAATAATGGTTGGACAGTACCGCTTTGCTCATTCTCAGAAATGGCCGACTTAGGATCATCTGGTAAGGACCTTCTTCATCCACCACCACAAAGTCCAATATCATAGTCCTTTCTATCGGCGAGCTCCCAATCGTGATAGGCAGCCCGACCACGCCCAGAGGGACTAGCTTTCCTCCTCCAAACCCCTTCAAGGAGGTATTGGTGTACTCCAACTTCCGGTCTGTTATTCCCATCTCCTTCAGAGTTGACTTAAATAACACATCAACTGAGCTCCCTGTATCAACCAGTATCCGGTCAAACTTCTTACTTACAACAGTAGCCTTGATGACTAAAGCATCCTCGTGGGGGTATAGAATCCCTTCTTCATCTTCATTCGTCCACATGATTGGCACTTGCTTGACTCTTGCTCGTTTGGCTGCTGGGGTGTTGAAGAATACCTCTTTACTAGTCATAGCGTATCTAGCATAATTCTTCCTCGATCTGTTAGAATCTCCGGTCAATGTTGGGCCCCCAGCTATCACCCTTACTGCAGGCTACTCGCGCCTCAAGTTTCTATCACTCTGCTCCCCTTCACATGTCGAGGCCACTACGGGAAAGTCCCATCTATAAACTCGTCCAGGTACCGATTTCTCACCAAATCTTCAACCTGGGTCTTGAGATCTCTGCATTCTGCAGTGGTATGGCCATGAGTGCCATAGAACTTACAATAGTGTCCCCTATCCCTCCTGCTGGGTAGCTTTGTTATTGGGGCATGGAGGTACAGCAATCCCTGGTCCTTTATGGCCTCGTACACCTCGTTCAGGGACATCTTTAAGGAAGTATACCACCTATAGTCCTGGTCCTAGTCGATCATATGCACTGCCTTTTCTCTATTTGCGCCATTCTGAGTTGGAGGCGGTGGCAGCGCTTCTCGTCTCCTCCCTCTACTACCGTGGGAGTGTTGATGAAGACCACTATATGCCGAGTCATGCCTTCTCCAAGGCTCCTTAGCTGGGGAACGAGGAGGTTGCGCCCTGCTGCGCTGATACTGTGGTGGCCTCTGATGAGGCTGGTAAGCGGTTACCCGACCTCCTGCACCACTACCTGAGGCCTGGTGGTCCCTCCTCTTGATCGGCCCATTCCCTGGTAATGCTTTCTTCTCTTTCTTTCCGAACCCTTCTAGCTGGTCTATCTTAATCCGTGCTGCCTTTTCTTTTTCAATCTCAATGTCCCTCTTAGCCTGCTCGTATGCGGCTGCATACGTCTGAATAACTGGGCTCCTCAAGTTGTACCACAACCTTTCTATCTTCACCCCTTCTTTCAATCCCCTTAATGCCTGAGGATGGTTGAAGGCTCCCAAATCGAGGACAACACGATGAAACCTCTTGATGAATTCCTGAAGGGTTTCTTGTTCCCCCTGCTTCATGCTTTTCAACTCCATCATGTCATCTTCTGGTGCCATTGCCCTACGAAACTGCTCTGTAAATTCCTGGCACATCTGCTCGAAGGTTTTAATCCTCCCCCGAGGAAGTTTCCTGTACCACTCGCATGCACGTCCCTCAAGGGATAGTAGGAACACCCTGTGTTAGCCTATATGGCTATAAATATTGATTTTGATGATAACAAACCACATGTATTTATTGAGTAAAGATTTATGAATTGTGCTTTTATTATAAGAAAATGATGTTATGGAATTAAAGCATTTTGGACTAAAATGAAAGTAATTTTAAAATCTTTGATAGTATTTTAAATTTTGGATTTGGACCTATTTGAAACTATTTAAATATTTTTGGGCCATTCTATAATTTCATAAAGTTTGGGTGAAGTCATAATTTCAAAAAGTTGTGGGATTGAGAAAGCATTATTTAAAATTCTGAAATTGGACCTATTTGTAAACTTTTATAACATTTTGGGCCATACTATAGTTTTATAAAGTTTTGGGGTCAAATTAAAAATATAGGAAAAATTTCACTGTAGCAGGTTACTGTAGCAAGCAGCTTACCGGATTCTAAAAATCAAAAATCCAGATTCGGGGCAGTAAGCATCCAGAACGAAAACTACATACCGGATTTCATAACCGGCAAACCGGTTAGGCAAAATTTTGAATTTTGCCTTAACGGTAACATAAATCCGGCTTACCGGATTCCATAAAACGGCAAACCGGATAGCCCAGAATGTGAGTAACGGCTAGTTTTCGAGCTCAAGCTATAAGAACTCAAATCCAACTCATTTTGAAGCTCTCCAACAAGCAAAAACAAAAAGCACACGTGATATCTTGAGCTTACAACTTGCAAAACACAAATCATTGAATCATTCATTGTTCTTCATCTTTGAATATCTACTCATTGAGTGAGTTTGATTGTAACTTTCATTTATTCATTTCATTTGTAAAAGTTTGAGTGTGTGAGACACTTGAGTGAAGAGATTGGGAGATAATCTCTTTATTGTAAAGGTTTATTGACACCTCGAAGTCAATTGTAATCGGTTGAAGCTTCGGAAAGGCTTGGATAGTGAAATCCTCAAGCTTGGATTGCTTGGAGACGTGGACGTAGGTGGGGATTGCCGAACCACGTAAAAATTCGTGTGTTTGTTTCTTTTCTCCATTACTCTTTAATTATTGTGCCTTTATTAAACTTATTGCTTTCAATTTTTATTAAGGCATTAAATTGCTTGTTGTGTGGATTTGCTAGGTTTATTTTTAAATTTCCAATTCACCCCCCCTCTTGGGTTGCACACCTATATTTCATTTGGTATCAGAGAAATGTGCTTTTATTTAGATTTAACCATCTAGAGTTAAAGATCAATGGCAACTCAAAATGATTCTACATTTAGGGAATGGCAGTCCACCACTAGACCACCTTACTTTGATGGAAACGATTACCCATATTGAAAAACTAAGATGAGAATTTACTTGCAAGCCTTAGATTATGAGATTTGAGAAATCGTTAATGATGGTCCTTTCATGCCTTTGACTAAAAATGAAGTAGGAGAAGATATTCCAAAACCTTCACGGGATTGGAATGATTTCGAAAAGAGAAAAGCTTTTCTAAATTCCAAGGCCATGAATGCCTTGTTTTGTGCTTTAGATAAGAAAGAGTTTCATAGAGTGTCTAGTTGCGAAAGTGCTAATGAGATTTGGCACAAACTTGAGGTTGTCTATAAAGGCACGAACCAAGTTAAAGAATCTAAAATAAGTAGGTACACTCGATAATACGAATTGTTCCAAATGGAACAAAATGAAAATGTGTACTCTATGTATACTAGATTCACGGACATAGTGAACACTCTAGGAGCCCTAGGAAAGACTTTTTCAAATAGCAAAAAAGTCAAGAAAATCATTAGGTCTCTACCTAAGGAATGGAGACCAAAAAGAACTGCCATTGAGGAAGCCAAGGATTTAAATGTGTTATCTATTGATGATTTAATTGGCTCTCTTATTTCATATGAAGAAGATTTAGCAGCTGAAAATGGGCATGAGGAAAAGAAGAAGAACATTGCTCTCAAGGCTTCAAAACGTGAGAGTGATGAGGAAAGCGAAATGGATGATGAGGAGCTAGCTATGTTGGCTAGAAGATTCAGAAAATTTTACAAGAAGAATAATGAGTAGAGAAAGTTTAAAGGCTACAAGAATAAGAAGGAGAAGAAGAAGCCAATCACTTGTTATGAATGCAAGAAGCCCGGACACATACAATCGGAATGTCCTCTTCTCAACAAATTCAAGAAGAAGGCTATGATGGCCACATGGGATGATAGCGATGAGGAAACAAGTGATGATGATGAGCAACAAGAAATGACAAATTTAGCTCTCATGGCCATAGGGGAAGAATCATGTGATGAACTTGATGAGGTAAGTGTTCTTCCTACATATGATGAATTGCATGATGTTTTTAATGATTTGCATGATGAGCTAATGAAGATTGGTAAAAAGAATATTTGTCTTAAAAAGAAGATGATAGAGCTTAAGAATGAAAATGATTCATTTAGTGCAAAGATTACATGCCTTGAATTAGAAAATAAAACATTGCATGATAGTATTGCATTATTTAAGAATTCTAGCACTTCACATGAGCACTTAGAGTCACACATGAATGACTTGAAAAATGAGAATGGAATGCTTAGAAAGAAGAGCAATGAACTAAATGAAATTGTGCTAAAATTCACAAATGGGCAAAAGATGTTGGACAATTTGCTAAACTCACAAAAATGTGTATTTGACAAAAGTGTCATAGGTTATAAACCGAATTTGAAACAAAAATTTTATAAGAGTTATTTTGTGAAGAATACATCTATTAACAATAAAATTGTATGTCATTATTGCAATCAAGATGGCCATATGAAAAATAGATGTGCAGTGAAGAGAAATGCATATTATGGTATGAAATGTGTTTGGGTTCCGAAAGGAACCATTGCTAACTCTCAAGGACCCAAAAAAGTTTGGGTACCTAAAACTTGAGATTTTTTCTACAGGGCTCAAAGAAGAAGAAGAATAAGTGGTACTTGGACAACGGTTGTTCAAGACACATGACAGGGAATTATTCTTGGTTTTCAAGCTTTACCAAGATCGAAAATGGTAGAGATGTATCGTTTGGGGATAATTCAAAAGGAAAAATAATTGGAATTGGAAATGTCGGTAATGTATCCTCTACTCTCATTGAGAATGTGTGTTTGGTTGAAAACTTGAAACATAATTTGCTTAGTATTAGTCAATTATGTGATAAAGGATATAGAGTTATCTTTGATGAATCAAAATGTGTTATTGAGAATGCATGTGATGGGAAAGTCTTGTTTGTAGGAAATAGATGTGTTAATGTCTATACCATTAATATAGATTGTGCATCTATATATGAAAAATGTCTCTCCTCATTGCATGATGATGGTTGGTTATGGCATAGAAGATTAGGTCATGCAAGCATGGATTTGATTTCAAAAATCGTGAAAAATGATTTAGTTAAAGGTCTTCCAAAAATCAGTTTTCAAAAAGATAGAATTTGTGAAGCATGCCAATTTGAAAAATAAATCAGAACTTCCTTCAAAAGCAAGAATCTTGTCTCTACTTCAAAACCACTTCAATTGCTTCATATAGATTTGTTTGGACCTTCTAGATATGCTAGTTTAAGTGGCAAATATTATGCATTTGTAATTGTGGATGATTATTCTAGATACACATGGGTATTGTTCTTAGCGAATAAGGATGATGCCATTGATGCATTTCGAATTTTCTATAAAAAGGTTCAAAATGAAAAAGGTTATTCTATTGCTTGTATTAGAAGTGATCATGGTGGAGAATTTGAAAATCATTCATTTGAAAATTTTTGTAATGACTTTGGCATTGAACATCAATTTTCATCACCTAGGACTCCACAACAAAATGGAGTAGTAGAGAGAAAGAATAGGTCTATTCAAGAAATGGCTAGGACCATGTTGAATGAAAACTCTTTGCCTAAGTATTTTTGGGCCGAAGCCGTCAACACCGCTTGTTATGTTTTAAATCGAGTGTTGATTAGACCTAATCTTAATAAAACTCCATATGAGCTTTGGAAAGATAGAAAACCCAACATTGGTTATTTTAAAGTTTTTGGATGCAAATGTTTTGTTTTGAACACAAAAGATAATCTTGGTAAATTTGATCCAAAATCTGATGTTGGTATCTTTCTTGGTTATTCAAATTCAAGCAAAGCTTATAGAGTTTATAATAAAAGAACTTTAGTTGTGGAAAAATCTATGCATGTTACATTTGATGAGACTAACCCCTCTTCTACCGAGAAAGTCATTGTTGATGATAATGCAGAAGAAGAACAACAAGAAGAAGCATCAAATGACAATCAAGAAGACGCACCATCTGGAATTCAAAAGGAACATCATGAAGAACCAAATGCAGAGCAAAATGAAGGTACTTCAGAAACACTCCCCAAGGAGTGGAGGTATGTATCCTCTCACCCTAAGGATGTAATTTTAGGAGATCCCTCACGAGGTGTTACCACTAGATCATCTCTTAGGAACACATGCGAGCATACTGCATTTATTTCTCAAATTGAACCAAAATCCTTTGCGGATGCGGAAAATGATGAATCTTGGATTATGATAATGCAAGAGGAGTTGAATCAATTTGTGAGAAATAATGTGTGGGAGTTAGTTCCTAATCCGGAACATCAATCCATTATAGGTACTAAATGGGTATTTAGAAACAAAATGGATGAATCCGGTGTGGTTGTAAGAAATAAAGCTAGATTAGTGGCTCAAGGTTACAACCAAGAAGAAGGAATTGATTTTGATGAAATTTTTGCACCTGTAGCAAGGGTAGAATCCATTAGGATGTTGTTAGCATATGCATGTCATAAGGATTTTATTTTGTATCAAATGGATGTCAAGAGTGCTTTCTTAAATGGATACATTATGGAGGAAGTTTATGTGAAACAACCTCCTGGTTTTGAAAATGAAAAATTTCCAGATAATGTGTATAAGTTATCCAAGGCTTTGTATGGTTTAAAACAAGCACCTAGAGCTTGGTATGATAGACTTAAAAATTTCTTGTTGGATAATGATTTCTCAATGGGAAAAGCGGACACAACTCTGTTTGTTAAGCATAAGAACCAAGACATACTCATTGTTCAAATATATATTGATGATATTATTTTTGGTTCTACTAATGAGTTATTGTGTAAAGATTTTTCATCATGTATGAGCCAAAAGTTTGAGATGAGTATGATGGGAGAGTTGAAGTACTTCCTTGGTCTTCAAATCAAACAAAACGAGGAAGGAATTTTCATAAACCAAGCCAAGTACGTGAAATATCTACTCAAAAGATTTGGCTACGATAATGGAACGGCAAAAAGCACTCCTATGAGTACTACCATCAAGCTGGACAAATATGAGAAAGGAAAGGAAGTTGATATCAAGACTTATCGAGGTATGATGGGATCCTTACTCTACTTGACTGCTAGTAGTCCTGATATTATGTTTAGTGTTTGCTTGTGTGCTAGATTTCAATCTTGCCCTAAAGAGTCTCACATGCTTGCTGTCAAACGCATTTTTCGATATTTAATTGGCACTATTAATCTTGGCCTTTGGTATCCTAGAGGAACTCATATTGATTTAACTTGTTATTCGGATGCCGATTTTGCTGGGTATAAGGTTGATAGAAAAAGTACTAGTGGAACATGTCACTTCCTAGGCCATTCTCTTGTCTCTTGGTTTAGTAAGAAACAAAACTCGGTTGCACTTTCAACCACTGAGGCAGAATATATTGCCGCAGGTAGTTGTTGTGCACAAATTCTATGGATGAAACAAACCCTTAGAGACTATGGTATTAAGCTTGATCAAATTCCTATCTTATATGACAATACTAGTGCTATATATCTTTCCAAGAATCCCATTCAACATTCTAGGACTAAACATATAGAAATTAGACATCATTTCCTTAGAGATCATGTTCAGAAAGGGGATGTTGTAATTAAATTTGTTTCCACTGAAAATCAACTTGCGGATATCTTTACAAAACCTCTTAGTGAAGAGCATTTTATAAAGATAAGGCATGAGCTTGGAATGATGAATGTTGAATCTTAATTCATGTTTTACTACATGGCTTGATATGCTTGTTATCATATGGTTTTATGCTACATGAATTAGATAACTTGATATGCTTGTGAATTTATGTTTTTTTTACGATTTTGTGTTTCATGCATTAAATGGCTTATTGAAAAGTTTTAAATCTCAAAATGATTTAAAATTAATCAAATTTTAAGGCCATAAATAAAATGGTGTGAGTAGTACAAGCATAGGAGCTAGCATACATTCCTTTTCTATTCATCCAGAAAAACATTATTTCTTATTGATTTCTCTCGGAACAAATTCCGGATAACCAGATTAGCTTTGGGTGCTCTCAGGACAACATTCGGATAACCGGATTTTCAATCCGGTAAACTGGTTTTGCTTAGCTTCATCTCTGCCTCACAACTGGCCTACTGGTTCTCCAAAACTGGCAAGCCGTTTTCGCGTTATGGCTCTCGGGTTCACATCTGGCAAACCGGTTCTCCAAAACCGACAAGCCGTTTGTGAAATTGTGACTTGCTGCCCATTAACCGGCAAGCCGGATTCGTGGTTTATGTTGTTGTTCATCTTCTTCCTCCTCCATTCGGCAAACTGTTTCTTGTCTCTTCTCTCTCTAAAACCCGTTTTCTCCTCTCTTGATTTCACTCCAAAATCCATTCTTTTCTTCTATTTTCACATCAAATTGAGTTAAGAAAATCATTCCCCATCACTTTATTCACTCAAAACCATCTTTAAACTCCATTTTCAAAATCCAAAACTCTAGATCCGGATTTCAACCTAGGTTTTGAGCTGAATTTTCTCTCTCTAGATTTCTCACTCTCAAGCCGTTTTTTATCCAATTTGTTTCACCAAATCACTTTCAAACTTCATCATCATCATTCTCCTTATCTTTTTTTACTCCAAATCAACCAAATCACCATGTCAAGCTCTCGGCCGGTTCGTAGAAAAGGCAAGGAACCGGTTCAACCATCCACACGGCCACGGGAAGCAAGGGGCATCTTCAATCAATCCACATTTGAGTCCATTCATTTTCAGAACAAGCAACACTTGATCAAAAGGTTCCATCAAAACTTTCGGACTTGTGAGGTACTCAACACTTTCTTTGTTTTACCAGATGTTTTACATTCTCTCCAGATTAGTCATAAAACTTTATTTCAATTGTTGGAAGATGTTGGTTGGATTAATGCATTGTTGATTGAGGAGAATATGTATCCCGACTTGGTGAAAGTATTTTACTCGAATATGGATTGTTCTGCGGAGAAAGAGAATCGAGTAATCACCACAGTTGGAAGAGTTTTGATTGAGTTTGATGATTCGGACTTGGACAACATCCTAGGATCTTCCGATGATGGCTTGGACATTTTTTCTCTTAGAAAACCTCCTGAAATTGATGATTATGTTCATGTTGATGCCGTTTGTAATATTTGTCGGCGTAATGATCTTTCTGTTGAAGACTGTACCATTCATTTCCGTACTCAATGTCTTTGTCTTCAAACTCATTTTTTGCTTCGTATCATCCAGTCCATTGTACTTCCTAGATCAGGACATTTGGATGAGGTGTCTCACATGGATGCCGCCATGATTGACTGTATTCTTAGAGGTCGCCCGGTTGACTTGGGCTATTTCATTGTTCGCACCATGTTGAGCATTCTAGCCTTGATTACCCGCTCTCTTCCTTATGGTCATTTCATTACCTGAATTCTTAAATTCTTTGAAGTGCCAATTCTATAACCATCTTGTAGGCCGTCCAAGGGTATTGGGGATGAGGTTATTGTTGGGTTAGGCTTTGAGTGGAAGGATGGCACTTGGGTCAAATACAACGATAACAAGTTTACCTTTCTAGCCCCAAGTGATGATCGGCCACTTAATGCTGTGATTCCAGTTGATCAGCTTCCAGTATTCTCACTCTCATTTCGAGGGCAGCGTAGACGCCAAGTTTCTTCCACGGTTGCTTCGGCTCCTAGTGCATCTACATCCGCTTCATCACCTCCACGACCTCCTACCTCTGAAGATGTCACTCTTCAGCAGCTTATGGATGAGGTTCAAACACTTTCGGTACGGCAGACCGAGTTTCAGCAGGAGCAGCAGCAGCAGCTCATTCATGGACAACGCCTCCTCTTCGAGCACTTCGGCATTCCATATCCGTTTCCACCTCCATCCTCACCACCTGAGTAGTATCTTGTGCTTGTACTTGGACACACCTACATTTTATTTACTGCATTGTGTGTTCTTTTATTTTCTACTCTATGAATGGTTATTGTGCTTTTCAGTTTATGTATTTGTTTTGGATTATATGGATTTGTTATGACTATTTATGTTGGATGTTATGGATTTGTTTTGATTGATCATTATGGATTATATGGATTTTCTTATGCTTATGGAAATATATTTTTACTAATGTGCTCATGGTGCGATTTTGATGATTGATAAGGGGAGTTTTTATTCTTTTTGACGATGAAGGGGGAGAATGATTTAATATGTGTTATGAAAATATGCATGTATTTAGGGGGAGCATGTATGCAGGGGGAGTTTTTGTTAAACTATTTTCAAATCATTTTTTAACTTGCATTGATTAAGGGGGAGCTTTTTCATAACAAGATTAAGGTTTTTAATGTGTTTTTTCATCATCAAAAAGGGGGAGATTGTTAGCCTATATGGCTATAAATATTGATTTTGATGATAACAAACCACATGTATTTATTGAGTAAAGATTTATGAATTGTGCTTTTATTATAAGAAAATGATGTTATGGAATTAAAGCATTTTGGACTAAAATGAAAGTAATTTTAAAATCTTTGATAGTATTTTAAATTTTGGATTTGGACCTATTTGAAACTATTTAAATATATTTGGGCCATTCTATAATTTCATAAAGTTTGGGTGAAGTCATAATTTCAAAAAGTTGTGGGATTGAGAAAGCATTATTTAAAATTCTGAAATTGGACCTATTTGTAAACTTTTATAACGTTTTCGAAGTCAATTGTAATCGGTTGAAGCCTCGGAAAGGCTTGGATAGTGAAATCCTCAAGCTTGGATTGCTTGGAGGCGTGGACGTAGGCTTGGATTGAGAAAGCATTATTTAAAATTCTGAAATTGGACCTATTTGCAAACTTTTATAACGTTTTCGAAGTCAATTGTAATCGGTTGAAGCCTCGGAAAGGCTTGGATAGTGAAATCCTCAAGCTTGGATTGCTTGGAGGCGTGGACGTAGGCGGGGATTGCCGAACCACGTAAAAATTCGTGTGTTTGTTTCTCTTCTCCCTTACTCTTTAATTATTGTGCCTTTATTAAACTTATTGCTTTCAATTTTTATTAAGACATTAGATTGTTTGTTGTGTGGATTTGCTAGGTTTATTTTTAAATTTCCAATTCACCCCCCTCTTGGGTTGCACACTTATATTTCACCCTACACCTTTGGGATTGAGATAATCTTTGTACCCCGGTTATGTCGTTGAAGCACTCTATGTGCACCAGCGGATCAGTTCGTCCCGAATATCTAAGGTCTGGGAGGCGGAAATCTCTTGGGATAACTGCCCTCATGATCTCTACTGCGAGCGGTGATTCTCCGTCCAGCATTATCCTCCAACCAGGAGCTCTGCTCCTTCCTTGCATGTCATCAACTATCTGCACTAGTCTGCGCACTTCCTCCTCCAGCAGCATTGCACGACCAGGGTCACGTGCTGCAACTTGATCCCGCTCTTGCTCTACATCGTGCAAGTGTTGCCTCAACTCTGTTTCCTTTGCATTCACCACCCCATCGTCCTCGTCAAAAATCTGTCTAGCTGGGGATTGCTCTTCCTCTCTATGAATTTCTCCCCGCAGAGATAGGTTACCTCTCTCACCACCAAATCTTCCGGTGGTTTGACTTCTCCTCGTACTATCGTGACCTGGTGCCACTCCACCACCTCTCACCCTTTCCTCCTGGGTCCCCCTTCGTTCACTCCGTAGCTCATGTAGGATGGTTGTCAGGGTCTCCATCTACTTTTCCATCCGTTCCATCCGGTCAAACATGGCTTTTTCCCGTGCTTCACTGGCTATCTCCCTCAGCGTCACGGAATCGCTAAGCCTCATATCACCCCCTTGTGAACTACTTCCTCCTGCTTCCATTGCTTTTCCACTTGCTTCACTCCTCTTCTTACTATCAACAGAAGCTTTTTGATCAGCTCCCCACAGACGGCGCCAAAATGTTGATGCGAGATTCTGGTTGCCTTCTCTACCAAGACTAGGACCTCTGCTCAACCAACTCTACCACGATCAGGATCTCTCCTCGTAAGGTTTCTTCTCCGGAAATTCCTGCGTACACAGAAGCAGGTCAGAGTACGCCGGTTGTTTCCTCGGCGTAAACCCTCCGACGCTCAAGTCAGAAATGAAGGTTCTGGGAACGCTAGCCACAAATCTTATGGCTTTTCTGTAGTTTCTGTTCTTTAGAGCTTTCTTTATCTCTGTTATAATGTCAAAATTGCTAACCCTTTTACCTTCGTTGGCTACCTTTTTATAGGCCACTTCTGAACTCGGGCCTTCCCTCCATTCGCGCTTGTTATCCTCCCACCTCTCGAAAGTGGATGCCCCATTTCCGTAGTCGTGGGTGGTTGCGTGGCCTTCGTGCCTTGATTCTCGGACTGGAGAGCACGCCTTGCCAACTGTCGTTGACCGGGTCTCCTCGACTCAACCCTTAGCAAGAATGTAGCAGGAATGGCTTTATGCTTCCAACAGGAGATTTGCCTCGTAGATGACGTGCTCGTGGATGAGCAGGATATTCATGTTCCTGCTCCCCGGATACCAGACTCTTACAAGATATACCTGCTCCCCGGATACCAGACTCTTACAAGATATACCTGCTCGAGGAACCCTGTTATCAGATGTCTGCTCATCACTGCTGGTCTTCGTCGAAGCGTATCCCACAAACATTGATGATCAAGCATGAGAAAGGTATATGCTTCAATCGTATTCAGGAAATCAACGGCTAACATGATTATTCTGCACCAAATTTTACTGTACACCAGAAACTAAGTAGTAAACTTAAAATATCCTTCATATTTTCTTTTCAACTTTATAATGTCATATTTGATCTACCATCACATAGCACAATTTGCATACTTTATTTTTTATTTTTTATTTTATTGAATAGATATAAAAAAAATCTATCCTAGGGCCCTTTCGAAAGTAGGTATATATGATGGCGCAGGTGCCCAGGTGCCACACATCACGGCCTAGCTATTTTTTATTTTATTTTATTTTATTTTATTTTTTTAATGTTATCAGCAATCTTATTCTTACAATAAGCTTCTTGAAAAATCAGCTGCTATGGAGTCACACATAACAGCCTCTCATTTTTCCTTTTTCATATTAGTTAGCTCTAAATTGTCCCTATTTATATCTACAGCCTTGCTTATCAACAACAGATGCATGTTTTACGTAAGCCATTACCTAGATGAGGGGATTGCCAATTTTTTCGATTAAAATTAATATAATTTATCTTTATACTATTTATTTTTCTAATACCATACTTTTATAGTGTTACCTTTATTTTTAAATTTACTTTTATCTATTTTCATTATAAACTAAATAAATCATATGAATTGAAATTAAAATAAAAAATTAGATACTAAAAATAAGAAATATAGGTTATATTGTGAATAAAAAAAAAAACAGAGACTTTTTTTTTGTATTTTTTGTTATTTTTTATACATTTGTTTATAATAAATATATATTGGGTGTGATTATTTATAGTCTAAAATTATCATGAACACTCTATTTTTTTAAAAAAAAATTATATCACTAAAATATCCATAGTTATATTTACTGTTAAGAAAATTTGTGCAATTAAACAAAAAATTAAATTTAACACTCGTTCATTTAAAATTCGGTTAAACAAAATATAAGACTTAATTTTTTATTAATATTCTTATTTGATCAGGTTATCCAATTATTCACGACTTTCAACAACTCCCGAGTGATATCGTAAAATCGTTAATTAATTAAATCAAAGAGCTGCAAGCTGTTTTCCGTTATTGATTGTAATTATGGTCTTGACCAAATGAACAAGAGCAGGACAACGATGAACTACGTAATCTCCAATTAATAAAGAAAATTTATTAATCAATACTGTAATTAATAAAATAAAAATTAAAAAAATATTTATGTATAATAGGAATTAGGATGAAGGTGGGGCGGAGAGTACAAAATCAAACCCATACCATTAAAAATTTAAGAAATATTTGGTATCCCTCATTACATGGATTGCACTGCATTAGCAATGCAGCCCCATGATTGGGGCACCTAATTGCTGCATTAGCTTAGTTTCCTTTTTTTTTTTTTACTTTGTAATAATAATAATAAATGAATATAATTTTTTAATTTAATATTATATTATATTATTTATTTTTACATTATAATTTTAATATAAATTAATAAATTTATTATTTAATAATATTATATTATGTTTTTAATTTTTATTATTTTAAATATATAACTAAATAATGTATTATTTAATTGTATTATATTAATTAATATATAAAATTATATTAATTAATCTTTAATAAGTTAATATAACTAGTAATAAATACTTAAATAATATAATATAATATTACATTATTAATTATAGTACAATAATTAAATTAGTTATTTTTAAATAATTTAATATAACTAATAATATATATTTAAATATGAATAAATTTGAATAATATTAATTGAAAAATTAATAATATAAATAATTACTGGATTATTTAGCCCAATTTATTTTCTTAGTGAATATGTCATAACAATTGTTTCACTTTATTATTCTATAATTACCTTGTAATATGCATAAACAGTGATTTTATTATTCTAAAATGATTTTTGAACTAATGTTGAAGATTTTAACTATTTATTTATGTTGTTAAATTATTTAGAGATTATTTGATTAAATTAATTACTTCGATCTTTATTTCACAAGTTATATATTTAGAAAATATTGAAAAATACACTTCCAAAAATTTAAGACTATAAGCTTAGGAAGAATTATGACATTTTAATATTTTTTTAATAAAAATGTTAAATTTTTAAAATTTAAGAATTTTATATTTATTATTTTTTAAGTACTAATAAATATTATTTTCTAAATATAAAATTTAAATTAATCACAAAAAAATTGAATACCATACAGTGCAATACTAAGTATAATATAATTAAAAATTAATACAGTACAGTGTAGTGCCAAACATTATAGAATATTATTATAATACAGTACTAATACAATACATCATAATACAATACACATGCATTAAAATATTTAAATATCTAAAATATCCTTTATTTATTACATAATCTTATTTTATTCATTTTATAATATAAATTTAAATAACTTGTCTATTAACGTAATTTTATAATTTTTAATAAAATCTCTCATTGATAACCAAACAACTAAATTTTTTTAGTAAATACTCTATTTGCAAAAACTTTATTAACAAAAATTCTACGCTCTATTTGAAAAGTTATATCAAACTGAGTCAAATACACCAAAAATGCTTTTCGATAATTTAAAAATGATATTAAAATCTACTTATATAAACTCTATATGAAAAACTTTATTAATAAAATTTATATTTAAATAATCGAAAATTATAACACGGAGTCAAATCCACCCATTGGCTTTCTGTTAGTTTAAAGATGATATCACAATCTACTCCTTTTTGGGTCTAGCGTCCTCGTTGACAATGACCATCCACACACTGCCCGTACGGAGCGGCTCTTATGTACATCCAACAAATAATTGAAAAGTCTACGAAGACGCAAAGAAATATGATTACACGTTAAAGGTTCATATCTATATGACCTGTCCTCATTTTAAACAAAATAGACGCATTATTAGAATTAGAAAACCACTCGATAGCGAGGACCTTGACTTGTACTCATTTTCGACATTCAAATCAATATTTCTTTTTCTGAAAAACCAAAAGGCTAAGACCTTGACTTATGTAGACACTTTCTATTTGTTTTGCGCGTTTGGTTGTTGTACAGTATTATTTTATAATAAGCCCAAAATCCATGGTGAGGTACAATTCCAGTTACGTTAATCTCAAGAAATGATGCTAAACATGGTGTTGTCTTTCTGCATTGCCAGGGTGTTTGTAATAGGGGCTACCCTTTTGGTAGGTGCAAGCTATTTTGGGGCTACTACTGATGATATATGCGTTGCAGCATTCGAATTAGAAAGGGAAGCTTTAGTAAATAGCAGTTGGTGGAGCAATTTGATTGATAGCAATTCTTCAGATCATTGCAAGTTGGACGGTGTTACTTGCAACACAGCAAGAAGCATCATTGAGATAAATTTACCCGGAAAGAAACTGAAAGGGGAGCTTAGCCAGTTCAACTTCTCTTGCTTTCCAGGCCTTGAAAGTC
This sequence comes from Citrus sinensis, assembly GCF_022201045.2. Classification (NCBI taxonomy): domain Eukaryota; kingdom Viridiplantae; phylum Streptophyta; class Magnoliopsida; order Sapindales; family Rutaceae; genus Citrus; species Citrus sinensis. Next base: position 7,553,978 of record NC_068563.1, on the reverse strand, counting down.
TCAGTCTTCGGTTCAATTATCTCTTCGGAAGCATTCCATCTCAAGTTGGAGCTCTTTCAAAACTCAGATATCTTGACTTTTCTTTTAACAATCTTACAGGTAAGTCTTGGAACTTGTCTTAAATACTGTTCTTGTGCCCTTATTTATTAGGTTAACCTTTTGGGTTAAAGTGATTTATCTAAAGTGTGATATTATGGTCATGATCTCTAAGTTGACTCCCTTTATGTGCAAAGCCTTTCAATTATTTCTTTTCGAGCTCATCTTTTGGCCAATCTATGAATGTCTATCCTAAGTTTTAATCTATGTTTCACGTTAGGATGTCCATTTAAACTTATCTTAAATACTATTATTAGTCCTTACCTATCAACTTGAACTTTTGAGTTAAGACAGATTCTCTCACATAAATTTTTAGTTAAGCTCATAAGTTATTAATTGAGCTAGCTGCAAGCTATCCCCTCATCAAAAGGTAACCTATTATTGAAATGTATTAGTTGATGATATTACAGGTTCTATTCCTCCAGAGCTTGGGAGTTTAAGGAACCTGGAGGTGCTGAATCTGAAAGGTAACAACCTCAATGGAGCAATACCTTCAAGTCTCTGTCAATTAACAAAGTTGATAACCATGGCCCTGTCTCGTAACGGGCTTCATGGTCCAATCCCTTCAGCTATAGGTGATCTAAACAACTTATTGATCCTGAGTCTTGACTCCAACAAACTCAGCGGTATGCTCCATCAAGAACTTGGAAAACTGAAGAATTTGGTTGCATTGAATGTGGGAGGTAACAAATTAATGGGACCTATTCCTTCTACCCTGTTTCGTTTGACCAATCTGACCTATCTGTATCTTCATTCTAACCATCTCAATGGCTCGATTCCTCCAGAGATAGGAAATATGACTGGTCTATTAAAAGTAGACATGTCAATGAACAACATAGAGGGTACCATTCCACTTGAGCTCACCAGATTATCTCAACTTCTATATCTCAGCATTTCATCAAACATGCTTTCTGGCCAAATACCAATTACAATTGCTGGACTCATCAGCCTTAAGGGTCTAGACCTCTCTAATAACAAACTTAGCGGTCCCATCCCACCCGAGATTGGCAAATGCTCAGAGTTGAGGAACATAACATTGAGAAACAACAATTTAAGTGGAAGCATTCCACCCGAGATTGGATTAATGAAATTAGAATACTTGGATCTTTCTCACAATAAACTTAATGGTACCATCCCTCCATTTCTGTATCATAGGTTTCCTTTAGACTTGTCATATAATGACTTGGAAGGTGAAATCCCAGACTATTTTCGGGATTCCCCATTCAAAGTTTATGGCAACCAGGGTATCTGTTATTTTTCTGCTTGCTCTACACTCCATACGCCTACACCTTCAAAATCTAAAAGCTTGGTCCTTCGCGTACTGAATATTATTCTCCCAATCACTGCATGTGTCATCTTCTTAACTCTTGCATTCATAGTTTTTCTTCTAAATAAGAAGGAAATAGCTAAACTCATGACGGGACCAACCAAGAGTGGAGATGTGTTCTCAATATGGAATTATGATGGTAGAATTGCATTCGAAGACATAATCAAAGCGACAGAGGATTTTGATATCAAATACTGCATTGGAACTGGAGGTTATGGCAGCGTTTACAAAGCACAGTTACCCAATGGCAAAGTAGTAGCCTTGAAGAAGCTTCATCGTGCGGAAACAGAGGAAACGACCTTCTTCAATAGCTTCCAGAATGAAGCTCATGTACTATCCAAAATAGCACATCGAAATATTGTGAAGCTTTATGGTTTCTGTTTACATAAAAAATGCATGTTTTTGATTTACAAGTACATGAAGAGGGGAAGCTTGTTCTGCTTTCTACGCAATGATTATGAAGCTGTCGTGTTGGATTGGACAATGAGAGTGAACATCATCAAGTGTGTGGCTAATGCTTTGTCATACTTGCATCATGACTGCATGCCATCAATAGTTCATCGCGACATATCAAGCAACAACATTCTTCTAAACTCAAAACTAGAAGCATTTGTTGCTGACTTTGGTACGGCTAGACTTTTGGATTCTGATTCATCCAATAGAACTATAGTAGCAGGCACTTATGGATATATTGCTCCAGGTGATCAACTATCTTCCCTATTCTTCTCATGCTTTATTTATCACCTTTAATTTCGACATTTAAGACATATAGACAATGTCATTTCATCCCTTTTATTTTTTCATATAGACAATGTCATTTCATCCTTTTTTTTTTCTCTCTCTCGTAGAGCTCGCATACACTATGGTTGTGACAGAGAAATGTGATGCTTATAGTTTTGGGGTGGTGGCATTGGAAGTATTAATGGGAAGGCATCCAGGAGAACTCCTCTCGTCGTTGTCATCACCATCATCTGATCAGAAGATAATGCTAATTGATGTCCTAGATCCACGCCTTTCACCTCCTGTAGATCGAATGGTCATGCAAGATATTGTTCTTGTTACCACAGTAGCATTGGCTTGCTTGCATTCCAAGCCAAAGTTTCGACCTACAATGCAGCGTGTGTGTCAAGAATTTCTTACCTGCAAAATAGCATTGGTAAATCCTTTCGAAGAAATTTCAATCTGGCAACTCAGAAACCAAATAAATACAACTTCTTGATGAATGTGATCGTTATTTATGGAAATTCTTACTGATAAAGTTCCTGTACTCTAGCATTTTCTTGTGTTCAGCCACTTTCAGAGCATGTTCAAAATACAAAGCCATGAAGACAGCAAACATATTTAGATAGCAAGATTACTTTCAAGAGCATTTCGCATTTCATGACAGAAAATGAAAACTGAAATGAATTTGCTGTTATTGAAGGTTTTGGTTCCCAGTAAGCTGAGTTTGAATTAAAACAGAGTGTTTTAAATTCAAATCAAATAAGTTTCCTATCAACTGCTTCAACTCCTCATCTCTTTGGAGGTGCCGATATTATCAAATGGAATTGATCAGAAAGCCTCAGCATCAAAGCTAAAAACGAGCATGTGCTGATTGGAAAAATTTCTAATTAATGTTTTCTTTCTCAGCTTATTGGCCATCATGGAGTAAACTTCATAATTTATTTAGTCTTGAACTAGATTTTCAATCACAAAAAATATATATAGTCTAAACTCTTAACATTCAATTTAGTATAAAAACTGCAGTAATGTTTACAAATAATATCTCTTTTGGGCAGTTAACATTCCCCATCGTATCAGATCATCTGCCTAAATAGTGAAAAATGAATATACAAAGAATTCACTAAACTGCCCTGCCTCAATCTTTCGTGCAGCATCAGTTTGCGCTTAAGCTAGAAGTTAGGTTAATGAAGGTGTCTTCCCTGCAGGGAATTGTGAGGCCCCCCATTGGATGATTGAATCCAAATTCGTCCTCAGCCTTACTTAGCAATTCTTGAAAGGAAGGCTGACTCAATAATGATGCAGGAATTACAAATCGCTTCTTCTGGCTCTCTCCAACATAAACTGCAAGGTAGCCTTTTGGTACATCTTTGGACATTGAAGTTCCTCGAGTCGCAAACAATTTTGATTGGCGTAAAATGTTCTTAGCATGTGCAACAACGGGGAAGCGAATAGTCATGGCTATTTTTAATGTTATTGCTTTAAGAAGGTGATGAATACAGTTAGAAAAGAGTCCAAGTCAGATGCCACATAATCATGTGAAGCTGTCAAACAATAACCTTGGACACAAAGCAAGAATCTGTATTCAGGGAAGGAGATCAACAAAATTGTAAATATGAGAAGAATAATCTCATGAAAATATTGTATAATTAAATGGTGATTCTTGCCATGTAAAACACTTACCATGTAAAGTATCTAGCCATGCATATAAATAGCAGAGCTCTGTACAAAGATCGTGGACAGCAATAAAAAAGCTATTCCTTTAAGAATTTTATCTATATCAATAACGAAATGAGTGCTAGAAGAGATGATGACGATGACTTGGTTTGCTTATGAGATATCGTGTGTGTGTGTATAAGACGAAAGGATGTGATTGAGACTCTGAAATGAGTGGTGAAAAGGCATTTGTGTGGGGTTTGCTTAGAGACATAAGCACCTGAACTATCACATGGTGCTGTCTTGCAACTCATTATCAGCAAATAATGTAATCAGTTCTTTTATTTCCTTAATAAATTTAGCCATTGTAACTACTCTATCCCTTATCCTCGATCATTACCCTTCACTTGTGAGCATACGCAACGTTATTAAAGATGTCTTATGCGTGTCTCTACTCAAAGGGTCGGTAAAGTTTACAATTACATCAGCATTAAATGCCCAGCAGACCATTTGTAATCTTTAGCTGGTCGTCGAGTGGCTCATATCCAAATTTGTAGCTTGTAGGACCAACTATTCATTTGCTTAGACACAGTTTGATCTCTGGTCCCCTATAATACATGCTGATCAATTAACAGTTAGGTCCATGTGATTCTTGGCCACTATCACTTGAGAAATTAAAGGACATCACTCACTAACAGGACATTCAGCACAAGCTTTTCATAATGTATGCCACCAAAGTTACACTTTGAATGATGCAGAAATTTCTTGATTATGAGTTGAAAGATAGAATATGATCAGTCAGGTGCTAATGTCTACTGGCAAGCCCCACAAAATGCCCTTGATCACCACACATTTCTACATTCAATAGATTTCCAGGACCCCATTTTATCTATATATACAAACACATGCATCATATCCCAAAACCAAATCCAAGTCCTCACCAGTTTCTCTCTAAGAAATCTTCGGTTTCTTCTCCCGGAGTCATCTTTGATCTTCGTCATCACCTGCAAAGCTATGGCAATTCGTTTTCCAAGTGTTTTACATGCTAAGCAAATTCTGCGTCAATTACAGTTGTTAACGAATCAAGCAGCAACAGCTTCGGTGTCTAGAGATGTGCCAAAAGGATACCTCGTAGTCTATGTCGGGGAGAGGTCACAAAAGAAGAGATTCATAATTCCTGTTGTTTGGGGGGTATACTTCGACAAGGCCAGCCATGACGAGCAGGTATCGGGTAGTCGGATTCCGTGAACAGGTATATTCTGCAGAAGTCTGGTAGCAGGTGAATACAAACAGGACTACTCTGCTCGTTCACGAATGTACCCTCTACGGGGCCACAGTAGGAGCCGGCCTCCTACTAGGAGCATAAGGCCGTTCCTACTTGAGGTTGAGGTGGGGAGACCTGGTCAATGACGGTTGGCGAGACGTGCACTCCTGCCTGAGAATCAAGCACGAAGTCCATCCAGTCACGATTACGATAATGGAGCATCCACTTCCGAGAGTCGGGGAGATGATGGACGTGGATCGTGGGAAGGCCTGAATTCAAGGGAAGCCTATAAAAAGGTAACCAACGAAGGTAAAAGGGTTAGATTTTTAGAAATTAGAACTTAAGAAAAGAATTTTTCTACCGAGAGATCAGAAAAGATCAGAAAGGGAGTCTTACGAGGAGAGATCTTGGTCGTAGACGAGTTAGTTGAGGAGAGATCCTGGTCGTGGACGAGTAGAAAACCAAAATCTCGCATCAATATTTTGGCGCCGTCTGTGGGGAGCTGAGCAAAAAGCTTCTGTTATTAGAGAGAAGAAGAGGAAATGGAGTGAGGGAACAATGGATGTAGGAGGAGGCAGTGCACAAGGAGGTGACTTGAGGCTTAACGAGTCCGTGACGTTGAGAGAGATAGCCAACGAAGCACGAGAAAAAGCAATGTATGAGCGGATGTAACAGATGGAGACCCTGACAACCATCCTACACGAGTTGAGAAGCAAACGAAGGGGAGTTCAAAAGGAGGGGGTGAGAAGTGGCAGAGTGACACCAAGGCACGACAATATAATGAGAGGTCGGACCACCAAAAGATTTGGTGGTGAGGGGGGTAACTTTTCTCTACGGGGAGAAAGCCATAGAGAAGAAGATCAATCCCCGGGAAGACAGATCTTTGATAACGATGACGGGGTGGCGAATGCAGAGGAAAGAGAACTCCGGCAACACTTGCACGATGTTGGCCAGGAGCGAGATCAGGTTGCAGCACGTGACCCTGGTCGTACCGTACAACTGGAAGAAGAAGTGCGCAGATTAGCGCAGATAATAAATGATATGCAAGGACGGAGCAGAGCACCTGGTTGGAGGATAATGCTGGATGGAGAATCCCCACTCTCGGTAGAAATCATGAGGGCAGTCATTCCGAGGGATTTTTGCCTCCCAGACCTCAGATACTCGGGGCGAACCGATCCGTTGGTGCACATAGAACGCTTTAACGACATAACTGGGGTGCAAGGATTATCCCAAGCTCAAAGATACGGGGTTTCCCGCTGTCTCTAGAGGGACGAGCACGTCAGTGGTACCGGAAACTTCCTCGAGGGAGCGTTAAATCCTTCGAGCAGATGTGCCAGCAATTTACGGAGCAGTTTTGTGGGGCAATGACACCTGAAGTTGATATGATGGAGCTGACGAGCATGAAGCAGGGAGAGGAGGAAACCCTTCGGGAATTCATCAAAAGGTTCCATCGTGTTGTCCTCAATTTGGGAGCTTTCAACCATCCTCAAGCATTAAAGGGATTGAAAGAATGGGTGAAGATAGGACGGCTGTGGTACAATTTGAGGAATCTTGCTTTTAAAACATATTCAGCTGCTTACGAATAGGCCAAGAGGGACATAGAGATTGAGGATGAGAAGGCAGCACGGGTTAAGACAGATCAGCTGGAAGGGTTGAGGAGGAAAGAGAAGAGAGCTCTACTAGGAAATAGGTCGATTAAGAGGAAGGACCATTATGCCTCAGGCAGTGGTGCAGGGGGCCAGGTCACCTCTAATCCCGAGAAGATCCAAGCAATCGTGCAGATGAGATCTCCTCGTAACCTGAGGGAGATACAAAGCCTTACGGGGAGGTTGGCAGCGTTGAGTCGGTTCATATCCAAGGCAAAAGATAAGTGCCAGACATTTTTTCAAGTAATAAGGAGGAGAAAGAAAACAGAATGGACCTCTGAATGCGAAGAAGCCTTCCAGAATTTGAAGCAATATTTACAGCAAGCACCTTTGTTGTCCACAACGCGGGAGGGGGACGTGCTGTTCCTATATATGGCGGTATCGGATCATGCCACGAGTTCTGTTCTAGTGAGGGAGGAAGAAGGGGTTCAATATCCGATATATTACACAAGCAAGGCCCTGCTTGGTGCCGAGACCAAATATCCACCGTTAGAGAAATGGGCACTTGCTCTTGTGGTTGTTGCTCGGAAGCTGAGGCCATACTTTCAAGCATTTCCCATCTCAGTAATAACAAACCAACCGTTACGACAGACTCTCCACAAGCCGAATGCTTCTGATCGGCTAGTGAAATGGGCCATAGAGTTGAGCGAGTTCGATATAAGTTATAAACCCCGAGCAGCAATAAAGGCCCAGGCAATGGCCGATTTCATGGCAGAATTCGCAGAGCCTGAAATAGGTTTTGACCAGCTGGATGCTGCTACAGCCAACAACGAAGATCGGGTATGGCAGGTGTCGGTGGATGGATCCTCAAGGGAGCAGAGGTCTGGAGAAGGGATTGTTTTTTGAAGGCCCAGAAGGGCAGGAGATCTCATATGCTGTAAGGTTAACATTCACTACCACAAATAACCAGGCAGAATACGGAGCTCTAATAGTGGGCTTGGAATTGGCTAAGGCAGTGAAAGCGGATAAGGTAAAAACCGAACTGATTCCCAACTAGTTGCAAATCATGTCAGTGAAAGGTTTCAGCCGAGAGATGGGAAAATGGAACAGTACTTAAAGAAAGTCAAGCAAATGATTAGGAAGTTTGAGGTGGTTGATACAAATCCCAAGGGAGGAGAATAGTCGAGCAGATATTCTGGCCAGGATGGCAACGGTAGCAGATCTGAAAATGCCTAAGTCAGTCCCTTTGGAGGTGAAGTCCAGCCCTAGCATCGAGCATAATTTGGAGGTGCTGCGGATAGAACAGAAATGCTCGTGGATGAACCCGATAATCTCGTACATCAGGGATGGAGTATTACCACCAGATAAGTTACGAGCTCGGAAGATTAGAGCCCAGGCGTCGAGGTACACAATGATTGATGGGGTATTATATCGGTGGGGATATACCCTATCGTTCTTTCGGCGTTTGGATGAGGACGACGCAGATTACGTACTGAGAGAAGTACATGAAGGAATTTGCGAAAACCATTCTGGCGCGAGGTCCCTTGCCCACAAGGCTTTAAGGCAGGGATACTTCTGGCCGACGATGCACCAGGATGCGCAGGAGAAAACCAGGAGTTGCTCGAGTTGCCAGAGTTTTGCAAATTTCTTTACCCAACCACCAGAGAAGCTCACTTCCATGGCCTCGCCATGGCCATTTGCTCAATGAGGAATTGATTTGATTGAGCCATTGCCAAAGGGATGAGGGGCTGCAACACATGCAATAGTAGCGGTAAACTATTTCACAAAGTGGATAGAGGTGGAAGCCCTCAATAGGATCACAAAGAAAAAGACAACTGACTTCGTATGGAGAAAACTGGTCTATCGGTACGGGATCCCTTACGCCCTGATAGCAGACAATGGCAGGCAGTTTGACAACTATAATTTCAGGGACTTCTGCCAGAACCTCGGGATAGAGTTAAAGTATTGCTCGCCTGCTCACCCTCAGTCTAACGGACAAGTAGAAGCAGCCAACAAGATAATCAAGAGGCTTTTGAAAACCAGGCTTGGAGCAAAAAAAGGTGTATGGGTTGATGAGCTACCAGGTGTATTATGGGCGTACATGACAACCCACAAAACAACAACCGGCGAAACTCCATTCGCATTGGCCTTCGGACATGAAGCTATTGTACCGGTCGAGATAGGGACGAGACGACCACGCACCGTACAGATCACTTCGATGAGAAGGAAAACAACGACCAGATGTGCCTGAATCTGGATTTGTTGACCGAGAAGAGGAAGCAAGCATCGAAGCGATCAGTCATCTACCAGCAGAGGGTTGCTCAGTATTACAGCCAGAAGGTGTGTATACGACAGTTCAAGGTCGGCGATTGGGTACTAAGAAGGGTGAATCAAACACGAAAGACTCGACATAAGGAGTACTCGGACCAAACTGGGAGGGGCCATATAGGGTCAAACAGGTAGCTGGACCCGGAACCTATAAGCTTGTTCGTGCGGATGGCCATGAGGTGAAACGCCCCTGAAATGCAGCACACCTAAGAAAATATTTCTAGTAAGACTCGTTCCTGATTTAAAGTCATTTCTGTTCGCTTTTGTTGCTATTCGCTTTATGTTAAATCAATCTCATGTAAGCCGAATTCAATAATCAATGAAACCATGAGGAATTTCAGTCAGTTGTAATGTTATAAAAATTTCTAAGGCATGCAAAGGCTCACCAAGTCTCAAACCTTGTTTTATGGTGAAACCAGAAGCCAGGCATGCTTGGATCTGCTCGACCAAGCGAAGGCGAGCAAACCCTCAAGTACTATAAAAAATTCTAAGGTATGCAAAGGCTCACTAAGTCTTAAAGCCTGTTTTATGGCAAGACCAGAAGTCAAGCGTGCCAGGATCTACTCGACCAAGCGAAGGCGAGCAGACCCTCAAGTACTATAAAAATTTCTAAGGCATGCAAAGGCTCACCAAATCTCAAAGCCTGTTTTATGGCGAGACCAAAAGCCAAGCGTGCCAGGATCTGCTTGACCAAGCGAAGGCGAGTAGACCCTCAAGTGTTGTAAAAATTCCTAAGGCATACAAAGGCTAAGTCTCAAAGCATGTTTTATGGCGAGACCAAAAGCCAAGCGCGCCAGGATCTGCTCGACCAAGCGAAGGCGAGCATATTCTCAAACATAAGGCAACGGTAAGCCGAACGTTTCGGCACCTGCTCGACCATATTATAGGAGAACAAAAAATAAATTAATTTGCCAAGAGCTCGAGGCGAAAGAAAGCAAATAAGAACATTCTTATTAATCTGCCAGTAATTATGAAAAGCTGCTAGTCTTAACATACAAACAACTGTTGTGCAAATTTTAATGTACTCGCAAGCGCACGAATCTATTGTAGTATAGATCTATGGTGACGAGTGTCGATCCCACGAGGAGGTGGATTTTAATTGTGTTTAGAATTAATTTTGTAAATGGGTTGTTGGATTTATGGTGGAAATGATTTGGTATATGCTAAAACTTAAATTAAAATGGCGAGGATAAATTCTGAAATTGGTATTGAAATGGCGAGAATAAATTCTGAAATTGGTATTGAAATGGCGAGAATAAATTGATGAGAATTATATTGAAATGACGTACTTGGGTATCTGGATCCGTATCAACATGCATCATGGGCTAAATAATCCGTATTAATGCCAATTAAATCATGAGGGGGGAATCCACACCTCATGAACCACGCTCTAATCAATATGGTGCTAAGGGCTTATCGTGCCAAATAATAATAACCTTGTACTAGAGGGCCGGTGAAACCAAGGCGGTACTAGACAAGATTAGTATTATTTGTCGACGAGAAGTCAAAACATCCACAAAAACTAGAGGGGAAGAGAAAATAAATTTACCAAATAAAGCCCATGACACATGTTGAGACTTCACCTTCAACCCAAGCTTGAAAGAAAATTAGCCACTCATAGTTGAACTAGGGGCAAAATGGGAATTTATTAAAATACGAAGAAAATACAAGATGGAGAGGGAATTACAGAAAATGGATCCCAAAAATGGATTCAGAGATATCAAATTAGGGGGGGGGAGGCCCCCTTTTTATAGATACATGGAGTAAATCATGGCCATCGGATTAAAAACAGTTTGGACGCCCAGGATTGCGCCACGTCATCAGTCAACAGTCCACGGTTTGACCACGCGGATGAACAGTAACACGGTTTGACCCGACTTTGAACAGTAACGCGGTTTGACCCGGATGAACAGTAACGCGGTTTGGTTGAAAATAATCCTGTGTGATGCATGCACCGTACGCGAGATTTTTCGTCTACTGATATGCTGCCACGTCACCATCAACAGTACATAAGAATTTTAGTCCAACAGGATCGTGACACCTCATCAGTCAATGCCACATCATCGGTCAATGCCACGTCATCATCCGTCTATGTGAACAGTGTCGTGAACAGTAACGTATACAGTATCGTACACGTGAATAGTACCGTACATGTGAATAGTGCCATTTTTCCTTTTATGCTCCTCCTAAGGTTTTCGACCGTCCTGAGTTCAAAAGTGATGTCCGTTTTGCCGTCTGATCTCTCCTTTATTGTGAAATGACTATAATGCCCCTAAAATACATAAATTACTTAATTAAAATAAAACACACGTAATTAAATCATAAGAATGTTAAATACATAAAAGTAAGGGTTGTTAGTAAGACTTGAAATGTAAAATGACGGTTTTCTCCTTTATAAATATGCATTTTCTAACACTCAACAACAACCACAACACAAGATACATTCAAGAGGACGGCGGGTCAGTAAGCTGGGCCGCACCTACTGGCTGCTCCACCTCAGGAGCAGGGGGGGTTTCACCACTTGCCCCTGGAGGGGTACTTGCCTCGGCAACATCAGTAGGAATTGCACGAGGAGGAGAGGTTCCCTCCTTAGTGGCATTTGGCTCCAACTCTTCGACATCTTCTTTGGCTGCCTCCTCATCCATATATTGAGCAACACCAGCAGCAAGCTCGTCCATCTTCAGATCAGGATGCTGCTTCCCAAGGACGGCCATGATGCAGCAATAAGAATGCCGAAGCCCCTGGTCATATTGGTTGTCAGCTTCCTTCTCCAAGTTCTCGACCTGAACCCGGTGGGAATCCTTGAGAGATTCGAGCTGAGCCTCGTAAGTAGCCTTTTGCCTCTACAGATCCTCCCTGATCTTAGTCAGCTCTTCCTCGAGAGTGATTGCCTTTGCCTGCACGAGAGATTCTCGAGGTTGAGATCTCCAGCTTTCTTCTCGGCAGCGTCAGCTCTGGTTTTGGCCAATTGAACGTCCTCTCTCATCTTTCGGTCATAGCGGCTGACCTTCACCTTATAGTAAGTGGCCATGCAGCCGAGATGAAAAATACTATACTGCATAGCCCCTACCAGCTCACCCAAAGTGCTGCCGTCAAAGTCCTCCAAGTCCTTTTTGCTCACGAACCTAGAAAACTCACTGATATAAGGGACCAGATGCTCTGCTTGATTGTCAGGCAGACGAGATTTTGACCCAGCTGGTGGAGAAGGAGAAGTGGGGTCAGGGGCTGTTTCACTAGTTTCGCCGACTTTAGTAGGAGGAGGTGGTAGAGTCCTCAAGGAGGGGACTTGCTTCGCAATGTTCGCCTATTTCGCAATGGGAGCATCCTTATTCTGGTCCCGCTTAGCAGCCTGAGGTCGAGGACGCTTCTGATTCAGAGCCCCGATCACAGCATCTTCCATCGTAAGGTTAGTGGACACCAAACGAGATTCGAACAAGTTATAAGTAGACAGCAACTCTCGGCTTAAGCAGGAATTGGCTAACACAGCCTCGACTTGCTTGAGCGGCTCAGGTTTAAGCTGGTAGTGCACACCCTAAGAACCTGCAGTACGAGCAGATATTGGGTTAGAGATAAATCAACAGAATGAGAACAACTAGGGATACAAGACATCTAAAGTGAGCAGGCAACCTGGGACCACGAAACGGAGTGGGACGCGATAGTTCTTCCAGTCAATCTATGTAACTTGACCCTAGAGACCCCCAGCAAAAAAGAATTTTTTCTTCCAATTCCCACCACCACCAGTTAGAAGATCAGTTATGGGTTTCCTGGTCTTGGTACTTGACATGAAGTAATACTAGCCGGCGTCTTTAGGGCTGCTCTTTAGCTGGTACAGGTGCTTTACCTCATCAACTGTAGGCTCGCAATGGCAGCATCTGTCCCACAGTATGAAAACACCAAAAAGTACCCTCCACCCGTTGGGGTTCAGTTGACCAGGAGCTAAGTTCAACCCACTAAGTATTTGGGCAAAATAGGGTTGTATGGGGCACTTCATCCCGAACTTAAAACTTCCCAGAAACAGAGTAACGTATCCCCTAGGAGGCCGGCTGAGAGTATCTTTTTTTCTTGGGATCCTAAGGGGTATATCATCAGGAATGTCATACCTAGCCTGGAGGTCATCAAGGTCGTCTACTGTGGTCATGCACGTAATGAAGTCAATAGCGTAATGCTCCGATAGAGCCCTACTTTCTATTTTGCTCTTCCTATCTGGTCGCGATGTTCCTGGTGAGGACATTTCACCAGAATCTTCTCCCTGGTCCTCACTCAAGGTGGCTTCCAAACCAGAAGATCCCTCGTCGCCGCTATTGCTGGTTGAGGAGGTTACTTGGGGAGACATCCTCTTAGCACTAGTCCCAACACTAGATCTAATGGGTTCTAAGGGGATCCCGGGATCAAAGACAAAATCGGCGAGCAGACTAGGCAAGAAGTCTAACTCATCGTCATCAATCTCAATTACCTTCTCTTTGCCTTTTGACATTTCCTAAACTATGACCAGAGCAATATCACCAAATACAACCCAAGCAAAACAGAGAGAAAAGAAATTTTCTATAACTATCCAAGACCGAGGAAATAGAAATAATACCTGCAATTGTGGCCCAGTCGAATAGAGACAAGGACGGTAGCTTTTGCGCCGAGGGAGGGGAATGACTCAGTTGCCGGAGAGGTAGAAGAGGGATAAAAGACGAGTTTTCCTTTTGGGGTTTTGGGTTCCCTAATGAGGAACAAACTCTTGGGCTCTCAGCATTTAACGGCACGAATTCCAAAGGTCTCATAGCCATCGGTTTGAAATTCAAATGGAGGGATAGATTTCTACCACATCACCTCATCCGCAATTAAATGCGACACAACTCCCCAAAGCCTCTTCTTATCCTGTACGAACCAGAATTGTTGAATTTCTACTGCTGGTCCACTACGTTACCCAACACCAGAAATTGGGGGACCGGTGTTTGGGGGATATACTTCGACAAGGCCAGCCATGACGAGCAAGTATCAGGTAGCCGGATTCCGCGAATAGGTATATTTTACAGAAGCCTGGTAGCAGGTGAATACGAACAAGACTACTCTGCTCGTTCACGAATGTACCCTCCACGGGGCCACAGCAGGAGCCGGCCTCCTACTAGGAGCATAAGGTCATTCCTGCTCGAGGTTGAGGTGGGGAGACCCGGTCAATGACGGTTGGTGAGACGTGCACTCCTGCCTGAGAATCAGGCACGAAGTCCATCCAGCCACGACTACGATAATGGAGCATCCACTTCCAAGAGTCGGGAAGGTGATGGACGTGGATCGTGGGAAGGCCCGAATTCAAGAGAAGCCTATAAAAAGGTAACCAACGAAGGTAAAAGGGTTAGATTTTTGGAAATTAGAACTTAAGAAAAGAGTTTTTCTACCGAGAGATACAAAAAGAGCCATAAGATTAGTGGTCGTTTTTCCCAAAAAGGCAAAGTTTATATTTCTGACTTGAGCGTCGGAGGGTTTACGCCGGGAAAACACCCAGCGTGCTCTGACCTGTCTTTGTGTACGCAGGAGTTTGCGGAGAGGGACTCTTACGAGGAGAGATCCTGGTCGTAGATGAGTTAGTTGAGGAGAGATCCTGGTCGTGGACGAGTAGAAAACCAGAAACTCGCATCAACACCTGTGTCATTCTTGAGTCAGCCTCCATTTCAAGAATTGTTATCAAAAGCTGAAGAAGAATTTGGTTACAATAATCCAATGGGTGGTCTCACTATTCCCTACAGAGAAGACATCTTCATTAATCTCACTTCTGGGTTGAATGGATCATGATGTTGCTATAAAAAGCAATGATTGGTGACATGACAATTTTTTTTATTTCTTGTACAATTCATTTTTCTTGGTTTACGCAGTAGATTGGATCCAATGGGGAACGTTACCTATATGAGAGATTAGTTGTCCAATTCGTTCATTAATTAGTTTTTGACACATTTTGTTCTCAATGAAAGTATACTTCCTTATGCTTCCAAGATAAATTTTCCTTTTAATGTTTTAACGCCATTCCTTCGACCTCATTTGTTCGTGTTGGGAAAGGGACTACCACAAGCAGTTGGAAATTAAGTGGAAACAAAACTTTTTCCCTCTTTGTGTGATTAAAATAGGATGTGTAACATAAATAAATATGTAGAAAAATAAACCAATAAATCCAAAGCAAAAACCAACCACAAGAGACACCGATTTTTACGTGGAAAACCCAAATCGAAAAAAATCACGGGACCGTAGTCTGATATAAACTTCCACTATATTAATGAGATTACAGTATAAATTCTTTTTCAGATAACACTAGAGACTAACAACATCAAGATTCGCAATAATCTTGGCTTACAATAATAGATCTAAGATCTATTTCTACAATAAGTGGGTATCTCAAGCTACAGAGAGAATAAAATACAGATCAACACCAGTAGAAATGTAGAGGGCGATTTCAAGAACTTACTCTCCAAATTTAGGATGAATCAGAGCTAAAATCATCTTCCGATCGTTGAATCAAAGACTAAAATCCCAAAGAAATCTCTCTCTCGCAGCGTCTTCTCCCTCTCGCGAAATGGCTACAGCTCTCGCCATTCTTCACTTATTTCCTTTATATATTTTCTGGTTAATTTCATCCAAGTCCAAAATTTTGTAATAATTACACATCAAGCAAATTAGTTTAGACTTTGGGCATTTTGGTCCACCGAAGTGAGATGGACCCTACAAATCTCCCCCTCCATGTCATCTGAGGGCACCACCAAGCCCGCTCTCTGCTTACAACTCTCCTTGGGCAGTGCTTCTGTCATCATATCTGACGCATTTTTCGTTGTCTGAATTTTCTCAAGTTGCAACTGTTTCTGCTCAAACACGTCTCGTATCCAACAATACCTCACATCAATTTGCTTCGACTTCGAATGTTAGTCCGTCATTAGGCTAATTATTAGTTTGCAGTGTTCAGAATAACCTTGAATTCGGATCAAATTGCTTTGTATCTTCTTTTGTCTTTTCTGTTTCCGAAATCGTTTAACTAATTTTTGTGTACATCTAAAGATGTGAATTTTCAATGCTTATGAATTTTCAAATTGTTATTGTGCGATTTTGAACACTGTTTGTGCAGTGATGGATCTGCTCTTTAACCTTAACAAGAACATCCATTGCCCAAGATCATGGGACAGATCAATCAAGTTGTACAAACCAAACGAAGATTAGAGATGGTTCGATAGTGATACAAGAACAATCAGCAAGATCTAAGTTGTGAGAATCAACAAAGATAATTAATCAAACCACAACAGATTCAACGTGGTTCGGCTATGATTGCATAACCTACATCTACGGGAGAAGTTATCAGTGTGAGCTTCATTGATGAATCAAAGGAGAAATTGCATCGAGCATGCCAGAACTTTTTCCCAGTAAAGTCTGTCTCTCTACAATGCTCTCAAAATTGTTAACAAACTGGCTCACTCATCAGCTTATATAACATTGCAGAAGCTGTAAAAAACTAAAGTGGCTGACAAACTTAACTAACTCTCTTTAAGCTCCTCCACATGCACCTCACTCACGGGAGAGATGTAACCAAAACGCAGCAAGCTGTGCCATTTTGAATATTTCTGTTTTCCGCAATGAAACCATGCAAGCAGCACGTGACAACTAAAACACAGCCAAGCTAAAAACGCTGTCGTTTCTGTCCCAGATTTTGATTCCCCTCTATGCGCTACAGTTTGATCGGTGTTTTGAAACTCAAAATAAACTTTTACTTCTACAACACCGCATCGCCATATATAAATAAAGGTCCAAAGGATTGAGAAAGGGTTTTTGACTAATTTGGAAAAATTCAAGAGAAATCTCCAGATCTAAAAGTTCTCTAAAACGGACATTGACTTGAGCGTCAGAGTATTTTTAGAATGCTCGGATCCAATTCGTGGAGTTCTTCAAAGATAATAGATCACTTCCCGAGTTCTTGAGGCACAGATGTTTATTCTTTGAAGGTTTTAAGAACCTTCAATACTGAATTCAGAGAGTGGTCAGCGTTTTTCTTCTTTTTCAAAATAAAGCACTCGACTAAGCGAGGTAATGCATTCAACAAATAAAAAAAGGTACAAATTAAAGATCATAAAAACATTAACGCACAAGATAAAGAGCCAAACAAAAAGCAATTACATAATCAAGAGAATCTGTATTGAGGAAAACCACAACGATCTTGTAGGCTGTTATCTTTGTGCAAGTGTTTACAATATTGTGAATTTAAATATTATTCGAATAACTGTTATTCGAGGTAAGTGAATTCTTGTATACTATATTTATTTATATGAAATGATATTTTACAGTTTACCCTACTTGAAATTTGTTATTATGTTATCACATATGGAATTAAAAACTACATAATTAAAAAAATGTTGTTTAATAGTTTTATTAACTCAAGCACATTAGTGAGGTTCCAACATAATGTGTGAGCTAAATCTTGTCCTCGTAAAAGATGTTTTATTTGAAGACCAAGGTTTCCTACATTAATACCATTTCCTAAAAGACTGTAAATTACACATAAATTTTATTTTTGAAGTAAAAATTTTTCAAGGGAAAATAAAATATTAATGGCTTTTCAGCGATGATTTACAATTGCAAGCGGTAAAGAAGCTCCTCCAATAACATTTGAGGACTAAAAGCAGTAAGAGAAAAAAAAAAAAAAATTGGCCCCAAAAAAAAAAGAAGCAATTTAAGCGGTCAATTCAGTTGCATGCGTGAAATGCAGACAATAGCGGTGTTGTCAAGATACATGTGGCACAAAACTAGTTATATGCTTGTTAAAAATAGCGGCAACACAGCTATATGCTACGTATAAAAGAGGAACAAAGACATGGGAATTAATAAGGGATATTGAATTTCAACTTAATTCGTAATTAATTTGATCGATTGACATATTGAGAATCATGGGGAAGATCGTGTTGTTTTCGATGTTGATCATTGCAATGCTGTCGGTGATGGTGGCCGCCGGATCAGGGGAAAAAAAATCGAAAGGCAATAACGTGGGATTTGGATCAACATTTACAAATGCTGTAAAAGGTAATAACGATTGGATTAGGATCCTCTTCTCATTGGAGCTTTCCTGAGCTTTTCAGATCTTTATTAATTAGTTATCCTTATAGTATTTCTTGCGAATTAACTCTATTCAATTCAATTATACATCAAGAGTACTGCTGCTTTTAGAGTTTTCTTGAAAAAAAAAAAAATTGCTATTGCATCATTTCAGGAACATCAGGCCAGTATTTCAAGGATGGTGCCAGAAAGACAATGGAGGAGAATGAAGAAGACCAAGCAGCTAGTGATTGTGATGAAGGAAAAGTCATTCATAACCCTCATGACGCTATTGGTGTGACTGATGAAGGTATAAGTATTGTATATGGGGCAAAAGCTATATTTATTCAGCCTGCAAATTGAAGAAAAAAACGATACGGAAATAATGTGTGTGAAATGGAGAACCCAAATCCAATGATTATTATTATTTTTTTTAGTGTATTAAAGTTCATGTGCCCTTACGAGAGACTGAATTTTAGAGTGTTCTGAAAAGCTTAAGTTTGTACATATTTTCAGGATTACAACTTGGTAACGAGAGGGGCATTGAGTTTACTGACCAAAAGACAACAGAGGAGAATGGAGGAGAGCAAGCTTACGGTCAAGGCCAAGGTCAAAATCTTGCGGACAATATTGTAGATGGGGCTAAGAACATTTTTAAACAGCCTGTTAACTGAAGAAGATGATTGGGGAGTTAAAGTGGGCCAAGTGCACACAGTGTATTTTTGGCATTTATTATTTTGAAAGCGTGCTCTCCCTTTAGCTGTGCATGAGTGGCTGCTGCGGGAGGCATAGTACTAAGTTTTAGAATAATTAATAATAAAATTCAAAAAATATCATATGCATTAAATATAAATAATTACTGACATATCATAGAAATAAATATTAAGTATATATCTAAACTGTCGGAGTAATTGACTATGTATAGAATTATTGTTTTGTTAAATATTTATGGATTGTGCATCCCAAAAAAAAAAAATGGATTTGGTATTTAATATACAAATTATCCTCCCCGTCCTTGTTCTGAACGAGGCACTCAAATCCTATACAAACCAAGTCACTCATTTTTTGGTAAAATAAAACCCAACATTGTCCCAACGGGATATATGACTTGTCGTTACAACAAATAATAATCTTTCAAAGTTAAGAGTGGATTACTCAGACACAATGAAGACTGTAAATGTTGCCATAATAACACATAAAGGCTCTTGGATTATAAGCGTTTTTAGTTTCTCTAACCTATTTGTTAATGAAAAAAAAAAACATGAGGTTATTTGATATATGTACTTCGGTTTCTCTAACTTAAAGAATGTATAGAGTAAATCTTGCAGAGATCATCATTGAACACGAAGATAAATTCCTTTTGAAAGCTAATAGAAACTAGTATAATTTTCTAGTTGTAATTACCTAAATGATTTCATATTGCTTCTTGATAGTCTTTCATTAAAATTTGTGTATGATGGGGCATTTTTCGGTTATTAAATTATAAAATAGTTTTCATTTTTATATCTTTTGTGCCGTCATATTTTGTATTTATAGGGATAGATTTTTTCCATCGCCACATAGACCACTGTTTTTGTAATTAAATAAACGGAAACTTATTTTGATTCAATTAAAAAAATCAGTAGGCTTAAGGAAAATCAATTAATTTATTAATTGTTGAAAAACTGAGAGGACTACAATGTAAAAATAAAACTATTTAGAGACAATAAAAGAATTTTGCTAAACTAAATGACTCTATTAATATTTTATAAGAGAATAAACTTGTAAATGAAGTTGAGCTTGGACAAGGATTAGATCATAGAATTGGTGTTGACTTTTAGCACTCCTTCTCAACACCAACTTTCATCCTTTGATCCATATTGAGCTGCTAGCCGAACTCTTTAAATTTCGCGATAGTAAGACTTTTTGTAAACAAATCCACAACTTAATTGTTCATCTTGATATGCCGCATTTCAACTTTATCTTGCAAGACCTTTTCCTTGATGAATAGTGCGCCTCCACATGCTTAGTTTTTGCATAGAGAACTGAATTTTCTACTAAGTTGATTGCCAAATGATTATCGCAATATAATGGTTCTACTTAATCTATTGGTTTGTATAAATCCTTTATCAACTACATTAATCAAGTACTTTCTTGAGCTGCCATTACTGCTGCTCTATACTTCACTTTTGTGATTGATAGTGATACAATTGGTTGTCTTTTATTATACTAGGAAACTACTCCAGACCCAATTATTAAAACATACCTAATAGTTGATTTTCTTGTATCATGATCTTTAGCACAGTCAACGTTACAATAGCCAGTCAATTTGCAACTTTCGCCTTTCTTATATAATAGACTGTAGTCGATTGTACTTTTCTCGTATCTCAATATTCGTCGAATTACTTCCAAGTGAAGCTTCTTCAGATTTTGCATGTACCGACTTATTACAACCATTGTATACTAAATATCTAGTCGAGTCAACGTTTGGTAGATTAAACTACTCACCAATTGTATCTTAGAAGCGAACTTGTAAGTTCTCTCTTGTTCGCCAAATCTCTTCTTCATTGCCACCAGTAAAAATCAAATCACCCATGTATACCAGTACAATTGCTAACTTTCCTTCACTAGCTTTGATAAATAATTTAGAATCTGCATGTGCCATTGAATAACTACTCTGAGTTAGGAATTCAACAATCTTGCCACACCATGCCCATGGTGCTTACTTTAAATTGTAAAATGTCTTTCTCAACTTACATACATATTTCAAATGAGCTTTATTCTTAAATCCTCTTGGTTGATTCATGTAGATCTCTCGATTTAATTCTCTATGTAGAAAAGGCATTTTTTATATCCATCTGCCATAATTTTTATTCCTTGTTGACTAAAAGTGCAAGTAAGACTCTTACTATTGTGACCTTTGCCACTAGATTAAATGTTTTTTTCATTGTCTAGCCTGTATTATCGAGAAAATTCTTTAGCTACTAACCGAGCTTTGTACCTTTCAACTGAACCACCTGGGCACTTCTTAATCTTGTAGATCAATTTGCAAGATATTTGTTTTACATCTTTTGGTTTTGGAACCAGATACCAAGTCTAATTCTGCTTCAGTATGGCGATTTCTTCCTCTATCGCTTTCATCCAATGAAAATTCTCTACTACTTTTTTCAAATGTCTCAGGTTCTTTTAATTTTTTTCTTCATCTACAGTCACTGCATTAACATGCTAGAGATTTGGCTTTTTACTCTTTTAGATCTTTTTAGTCGAGATTCAGGAGTTTTGGTCCTGGTTCACTTAGTTCTTCACCTTGAATAGGGCTCTGATGTATCTTCCAAGAACTTTACGCCTCATCATGTTCCATATCATCATTCCTTAGATTATTAGAATCTTCAGACTCTTCTTGACTCGATGAATTTCGACAATTTTTTTCTTTATTGGATCTTTAATTTCTTTTTAATTTGGTAGCTTTTCTTTTTCTGAAGACAAATATAAAGATGCTTCATCAAACACCACTTAACACTCTCTACTGATTGGATCAAAACACCTCAATCTTTTCTTCCGACTGTTATACCTGATAAAGATACAACGAATCACTTTCTTATCAAATTTACTTCCCAAGTGGCTTGGAATGAAGACATAACACACATATTGGAATACATGAAAATGGCTGACTATAGGTTTCACATTCTGCGGCTTTTTATAGGTGATATGAACCATAGTTTTGGTTAAGAAAGTCTGTTAATCGTATGAGCTGTTGTCTTCATAGCTTAGGCCTAAAACCTCCCTGATATATTCTTTACATGTACCATACTTTGACAAATCTCTACTAGAGCCTTTATTTTGTTATGGTATGACATTCTATTGTATTGTATGGGCACAAGTGAACTGATAGCATATCTTATAGTCTCGAAGATGCTAGAAGAACTCATGTGATGTATACTTTTCTCCATTGTCTGTTCATATGCAGCAAAACTTTTTCCTTACTTCTCCTTCAACTATATATCTAAATCCTTAAACTTTAAAAAAGTATTAGATTTTTCTTTTATTAAGAAGACCCAGACATACTTGGAGAAATCACGGAGGATTGTGACCGTGTATTGCATGCCACAGATAAAAGGTTGCTTAACAAGACTAAATACATCAAAGTGTACTAGCTTTAATGGTTCATTTCCTCTAAACTTCGACTCCTCATATTAACACCCTGCACCCATTGTGTCTATTCTTGCATCAAGTTGAGGCAGACTTCTGAGCATTAACATGTTCACCATCACTATAAATTATGATAACTAACATATCCTAATCGAGCATGCCATAAATTTACTGCCTTATTCCTTCGAGCCTTGTCTATATAAGCAGACTCAGCTGGCAATACATAGATTGACTTTAACCATTATCCTTCCGTAATAAGTGTCTTACGAATCTTTAAGTGTTGATACACCTTAACATCTTAGGACTGAATAAGACAGTTGCCTAATAATGTTAGTTGTGATATTAAAAATAGGTTTTTCTTCATACCGAGGACATAATACACATCTTGAAGCGGTACTTTATGTGGAACAAATTGAAGTGTAAGGACTTTACTGTCAATGTGAGTTATTGGTAGTCGCGAGTTATTTTTTCGCCATGTGGCCCCTTTTTCTGAGTTGTAGCAATTCCATTCGAACTTTCTTTTTGGCTTGTATTGGCCACCGTTGCTGTGATACTTTTGTGCTCCCTGGTCTGTGAGCTACTTTCTTGTTGGTGTTCTCATGACTTATCAACATCTCCTTTCGATCCTTCATTACTATGTCGTTTGAATCGATGTCTCTTTTTATCGGTGAAGAGAGATTCCTCGTCATTCTTTATTGAGACCTTACTTATTTGCTTGTCAATTACTTTTTAATCAGTAAGTTTTCTAACTCCTCAATGGTTGGTTAGGTTAGCCAACCTTTGGACTGCTATAACAAAGCTACTAAACATGGGCCTCAAACCATAAACAATAATTTTTTTATTCTAATTTCAAAAATTGCAACAATAGGGTCCAACTCAAAAAGATCGTGGCATAATGACTTTACCTTGTTAAAGTACTCGATATTGTCATATTTCATTATGAAATTGAAAGTAGTTCGTTCTCGAGAAGTTATAGTAATATGTTATCCTTCTTTGAAAAAATAATTGCAAAAGTATCTCAAGCTTCCTTAGGCGTTTTAGCCTTCTTTATGAGTTACAACATCTCTTCTTTAATTATACACTTATTGGCAAACATGGCCTCCCTAGCTGTAATGTTCCACTTCTTCAAAGAAACATCCTTAGTTGGTAGTTTCACATCGTTACTGTAAACAATCTCCTAAAGGTCTTGGCCTTGTAAGTAGGACTCCATCAATGTTGCCGATGTATTTTAATTTTTGTTGTTGAGCTTCTTGACTCCTTTAACTACTTGAAGGTCACCCATCGTGCTTACAAAACTTTGGCAATGCCAAGCAAGTTTGATCTTCACCAACGAACTTGTAAAGTTTCAAATTCTTCACGACCCAATAAAACTCTGCCAAACAACCCTTGATCGTCTTTGGTGTACTCTTACAGTCTTTATGTTAGTCCTTAACTGTTATAAACTTCCAACAACACTGCTATTGCAGTCCTTGACCAACTATGCTTTGATACCAATGGTTGAAACTGAAGAAAGCTATATTGCTAAAGAATAAAATTGCTCGGACAACAAAGAATTTTGCTAAACTAAAGAACTTTATTGATATTTTACGAGAGAGACCACAACACTCAAGTTTCATTATTATGTCTCTCTTTTAATTCTTCACTCATCACTTGATACTTACAACAAAGATTATAGGGGTATTTATAGCAATCTAGCACTAAAACAAACTACACAATTTTAAATTATAGAAATATGACAACCATATTTTATAAATATATCTAAATATTCAAGAAAAGTCTATATTTAGATATTTGTACCACTATT
The DNA here is from genome assembly GCF_022201045.2 of Citrus sinensis. Taxonomy (NCBI): domain Eukaryota; kingdom Viridiplantae; phylum Streptophyta; class Magnoliopsida; order Sapindales; family Rutaceae; genus Citrus; species Citrus sinensis. Next base: position 7,530,024 of record NC_068563.1, on the reverse strand, counting down.
AGATAATTTTAACTTTAGAAATATCTCCCATTCTCTATACAATTCTTGAATCTTCTAGGAATTGGGCTTTGAACTTAGGCTTGGGCAAATGTAATTGGATTGGATCATGAAATTGGTGGTTGATCTTTTAACATTATTATCAATCATTTTGAGTTAACAAAATTAGAGGACGTTACTCACTAATAGGACGTTTTGAACAAGTTGTTTATAATGTATGCCACCAAACTTACAATCTAGATCAATCACTTAGAAATTTCTTGATTATGAGTTTATAGACAAAATCATGTGATCATTCAAGTGCTAATGTCCGTTCGCAAGCCCTGCTCAATAGATATAGTCGTTCTTTTGCTTCCAACGTAATGAGTGTATTCTAATCCAATTCCGCTAAACAAGCATGAGCTGCATGACCTAATATTAGGCAAAATATGTTTTTTGTCGTAACTGTACTTTAGTGCAAAAATGAAATTCTCTCTCTCTCTCTCTCTCACACACACACACACACACACACACACACACACACAACAGGTGATTGAAATATTTTCTTAGTGTTGAGAATAATCTTAAATGTAGATCAAATTGTTTTAGGTATATATACTAGCAGATGTAATACCCAAAATTTGAACCCCATTGTCGTTCAGTTGTGGGCACCTCCTTAGTCCTTACCATGTTTTCAAGGTTGAGGGTTCGAGCTTTCCTGTATGTCATGGAGTATTTTCTTTAATTCTTTTAGAATTGGGCATGCACTTCAATTGTGGATTTATGGGTTGGATTATTTATTTTATTATTTTTAATGGTAATGTGTACATGATAATATCAAAACAAATAAAATACCTAAAATCAAAAAGAGAAAAAAAAAGCATTAGAAGAAAATGGGGACGATATAAGAAATTAAGAAAATACAGGATAATTTGATTTTCTTTTGTTTTTTTAAAGAAGGTTAAAGAGTGGAGTTGCTAATCAAATCCAACAAAGAGGCTATTGAAACTTGAAAGTTTATAACAAAAATTAAAAATTGAAAGTCAAATTAAATGTTTTATGATGTACGATGCTTGCATAGAATGAGCAAGGTACTTTGCGGAGGTCATAGCATGGGGTATATGTGACTTTTTTTAAGTGTATAATATACTATCTCAAAGCTTGTAATGAGACAAACCAAATCCAAAACTGCATATGCTATTTTGCCCTATACTTAAGCCAAAAATTCCATTTCTTTTAGGTTATTTTTAATCTTGTGTTATTTTTCTATTTTTCTTATTGCTTTAAAGATTTTTTTTATCTTTTTTTCCTAAATATTGGAATTAGGTGCCGTGGTTTTTCTTATTTAGTTTAGTAGAATTCTAATATAAAATAATATTTTCAATTTATTTATTTTGGTAAATTTACAATATCTAGGGTTAGCATAAAAAGGTCTCGAAATTCCACTAGTGATCTTGGCCTCATTATTGTTTCAAAATCACAGGCACACACTGTTAGGAACTACTATTTCCTATGCTTCCATGCTTTTAAATATATTATTCATCAAGTTCAGGTGCTAGGTTCGAGCTTCCATGGGTGAGTGAATTAATATAAGATTTTTTTTTTAATTCTGTTTTCCAAAGATTTAGATTTAGTAAATAGTTTTGTCAAATTTTGACAATTTGTCTCAATCGAACAGGTACGTAGAAATAAGAATATTTGAGCAAATTTGTGCAGACAAGTAGAACAAAAACCACCCAAATTTACAAATACGCATGCATAAGATACGGATAACAGTGGCCTTGTTTTATCATAGAACAAGTACCAAAAATAGTTGTCACAAATTTGTTGGGAAATTGATGGGTGAAACAAACGCGCAACTAAAGTGAAATTGAAAAATAATGAGACACAGAATCATACAGGGACACCAGAAATTACGTGGTTCGGCTTTTAGGCTATATCCACGTGTGAAAATAGAAGGAAAATATTTACTAGTGAAAAAAAAAAAGAGTTACAAGTATTGTAGTATTTTAACTTACTGCCCAAAACCCCAATACACTCAAACTCTCAAATCACTACTCTCTAAATAAAGAAGAAAAAATGAAGAAAATTTGATGATAACAAATGAAGGGAGCCTCCCCTTTTATAGTCAAATTTTGGCTATTGTGCACTATTATTTTATTAATTTTTTTCTTTTCCTTCTTTAGTGCGACACCCATTTTTCGTCCTTCTCTTTCTTCTTTTTCTTCTTCCTCTTTTGTCTTATTTCTTTTTACTTTTGCAGTGGGCACTATTTAGTGCCACACCGCTTATCCCTTTTTGACATTCTCCTACTTAGAGATTAGACTGAGAACCAATTAATCTCTAGACCATCCTTTCTGCTTCGCCACTGTCATGTTGCTTACGTTTTTGCTAGGCCACAAGAGGATATACTACAGATAAACTTATCAACACTTATTGGCTTGGTCAAAACATATGCTAGGTTCTCATTGGTATGTATTTTCCACTACTTCTCGAACAAAGTGATACTATACCTCTATGTGCTTTGTTCTGGAATGAAAGGTCGCATTCCATGCAATATGAAAAGCATTCTGACTGTCACAAAACACATAAATTTTCTATTGTTTGTGTCCAGGCTTCTCCAATAACCTTTGTATCCAAATAGCTTCCTTAATAGCTTGTGTAGCTGCCATGTACTTTGCTTTTGTTGTAGATAGAGCCACAATGGTTTGCAGTTTCGAAACCTAGCTTACAGCTCCTCCTGCAAGTGTAAACATATAGCCAGTAGTAGATTTTCTTTTATCAAGGTCTCCTGCAAAATCTGAATCCACATAGCCCCTGACAGTAAACTCTGATCCTCCATAACATAATGCAACATCTGAGGTTCCTTTAACATATCTCAGAATCTCTTCACAGTTATCTAATGCTCTCCACAAGGATTCGCCATGTATCGACTGACTGCTTCTACTGCTTGTGTAATGTCTGGTCTAGTACATATCATAGCGAAATCAAACTTCCCACTGCTGATGCATATGGTACTCGAGACATCTCCTTCCTCTCTGCTTTATTGCTATGACACATACTTGAGGATAATTTGAAATTAACATGAAGTGGGGTAGAGATTGACTTACAATCGTGCAAGTTGAAGCGTCGCACGATTTTCTTCAAGTAGTTCTTTTAAGAAAACCAAAATTCCTGTTATTTCTTTCTCAGTGAATTTGCATCCCTAGAATCTTGTTTGATGGTCTCAAGTCCTTCATTTCAAACTCCCTAGCCAGTTGTGCCTTTAATTCTTGGATTTGATCTTTGTTGGGGCCTACTACTAACATGTCATCCATGTACAACAGTAAAATGATGAAATCATTATCTTCAAACTTCTTGTAATATGCACAATGGTTTGAATTGAGTCTGTTATATTCAAGGCTCGTGATGAAGAAATTAAATCTTTTATACTAAGACTTCGGCGCCTGTTTGAGACGGTATAGAGATTTATTCAACCCACAAACCAAGTTCTCCTTTCCCTTTTCAGCAAAACCTTCTGGTTGGAGCATATAAATTTCTTCTTCAAGTTCTCTATGAAGAAATGTAGTTTCACATCTAACTGCTCTAGATGTAGGTCAAATGTAGCACACATTGCTAAGACTATTCTGACTGTCGTGAGTCAAACCACTGGAGAAAATATTTCGTTGAAGTCAATACATTCTTTTTTAGCATATCCTTTCACCACCAATCTTGCACAATATTGCTCCACTTGGTCATTGCCATTACATTTGATCGTGTAGAGCCATTTGTTACTAATGGTTTTTCTTCCATGTGGTAGTGGTACAAGTTTCTTGAAATACTAACTAGGCAACCAAAGAAGGGGGGTGAATTGAGATTTTAAAAATTATGCAATACAATTCGCACAACAAATTAATCTAATGCCTTAATGGAATAGAGAACAATAAATTCAATCATGCACAATATTAAAAGAGTAAGGGAAGAGAAAACAAACACAAGGATTTTTACGTGGTTCGGTAATCCCCGCCTACGTCCACGCCTCCAAGCTCACCCGCTTGAGGATTTAACTATCCAAGCCTCCCAAGGCTTTAAGTTTTTACAATTGACTTCCAAGGTGTCAATGAACCTTTACAATCAAGAGATTATCTCCTCCATCTCTTCACCCCAAGTGTTTCTCACACTTGTACACTCACAATTTGATGAGAAATGAAAATTACAACAATGAAACTCTCTTTAAGAGTGGATATACAAATGGTAGATCAATGAAGATTTAATCTATGATGATTTTTGAATTTGAAGCTCAATATAAGTTGTGTGCACTTGTTTATGCTTGCAAAGATTACCAAAAATGAATTGGATTTGAGTTTATATAGTTTGAACTCAAAAACTAGCCGTTATGCACATTTTGGTGATAACTGGCTTATCGTTTATGGAATTCGGTCAGCCGCTTTTATGTTACCGTTACAGTAAAAATTTGAATTTCAGAATATCCGGCATGCTGCTTTTCATATCTGGTTAGCCGCTTTTGAAATCCGGTTAGCCGCTTTCGAAATTCGGATAGCCGCTTTCATTACAGAAGCTTACTGCCTAAAATCCGGCTAGCCGTTTGTCACATCCGGTTAGCCGCTTGCTACAGTAACCGATATAGTGCACTATTTTCTATAATTATAGTTTGACCCCAAAACTTTATAAAACTATATTATGGCCTAAAATGTTATATTATTTTGTAAATATGTCCAATTTCAGAATGTCTAAATAATGCTTGCTATTCCCAAATCTTTTTAAAATTATGATATGGCCCAAAATGCTATGAAACTTTTCAAATAAGTCCTCTAAAATTTCAAGCAATACTTGTTGATTTCAAAGTTTTCAAAACTCTTTCAATTAAATCATAAACTTGAAAAACAACTAATTTCATAAAATCATTTTTCCATTAAATATAAAACTTTTATAATGTAAAAATAATGATTTATTTAAAATGTATAAAAAATAATTTGAGCTTAAAAAATTAATCATTCTTAATCTTGTTTGTTATCATCAAAATCAACATATATGTTAACATTTCTATGTCTTGTTCTTGTGTAAAGTCTTAATTTCTTCCTGCATTGCCGTCATCCACAAAGCAAAATCTTTGTTTAAAGCTTCATGGAAAGTTGATGGCTCTCTATCCTCTGTTAAAAGACAGTGTACAACATTGATCTCTGTGACATAATCTGAGTGCCACACTGGCAGTTGTCTCTTACGAGTTGACCGACGAACTTTTGGAGCCTTAGACTCAACTGATTTTTGTTCCTCGTGCTTTGGTGCTCCTTCAGAAGAATCTGAATCCTCTGTATTATTTTCCACATATACTGGCACAGTCTTTAACTTTTCTTTTATAGTGCTATCATCTTTATCTCTCATTTACAGTTGATCTTCTACAAAGATAACATCTTTGTTGATGATGATCTTATGGGCAGTGGGGTCTCACAAATGATACCCTTTTACTCTATCAGCGTATCTCAAGAAGATACATCTTCTAGATTTTGGATCCAACTTTGCTCTATCTTGGGAATTGTACATCACGTACATAGGACATCCGAATGCTTGTAGGTGAGAATAATATGTTGGCTTTCTAGTCCACATCTCCATCAGAGTTTTCAACCTAATTGCTGTGGATGGCGACCGATTTACTACATAACAGACAGTTTTAGCTGGTTCTGCTAGAATGAATTAGGTAGACCCGCAGTCCTCAACGTAGCTCTTATTCTTTTTGTAAGAGTCCTGTTCATCCGCTCCGCCACTCCATTTTTTTTAGGAGTGTATGCCACTGCGAGCTGCCTCTAAATACCTTCTTGCTTATAGAAACTAAGAAACTCGCCGTTTATATACTCTCCACCATTATCTGTCCTTAAACACTTGATTCTTTTCCTAGATTCAAGTTCAACCTGCACTTTGTATTGTTTGAACACTAGAAACACATGACTTTTTCTTGACTGGATACGCCCAACATCTCCTGGAATAATCATCAATGAAAGTCACTAAGTACTTTGCACCTCCCATGGACATATCCAGCTATTCCTAAAAAATCAGAATGAACCAAGTATAAAATGCATTTACTTATGGCAGTGGATCTGCTGAACTTCAATCTATGTTGCTTACTTGTAACACAATGCTCGCAAAACGAAAAGTTCATCGATTTGATCCCCGAAAGTAATTGTCACTCAGAGAGAATTTTCAAACCTTGTTTTGACATATGACTGAGTTTGAGGTACTAGATCATCGTTGATTCTTCTCCATTTGATGTAACAGACGCACCAGCTTCCAGTAGTGTTTCCCCTTTAAGCATCGATCTTTTCTGCCTTCATCAATACAAGCGCCCTCTAGTAATATTTGTGATCCCATTTCAAATGAGTTTTGCACTCATGGCTATCTATTTGTCTCAAAGACAATAGATTTTTCTTCAGGCCGTTGACATGTCGTATTTCCCCAATTATACGAATTGTACCATTAAACATTTGTATTTTGATAGTACCAATGCCAGCGATCTCTATGGCATGATCATCTTCCATATATACAGATCCTCCTGAGATGGGTTCATATATGTGGAACCATTCTCTCCGAGAGCTCATTGCCTTCTGAAATAGTTCTTGCCTCGCTGTAGAGAATTTCACCATCATCCGAGGTACTTGCTACACACCCCTGAGCATTTGATGACTTAGGTTCTTTGCTCTTTCTTCTCTTCTAGTTGTTCCAACACTCTTTCTTGACATACCCTTTCTTGCCACAATTGTAGCATTTAACATTCTTTTTACTTTTGGATTTTGATCTACCATAATTGGGACTCCCACTGGGCCACGTTCCATTGATCTCCCTCTCGTCACCGATAGCGCTTCTGCTTGTTACAAACTTACTTGTTTGTCTTCCTTACTTTTTCGCCTACTCTCCTCATTTAATACGGAGGCTGCAACATCGTCGAAAATTAGACTGTCCGCTGGATTGTTGTTTGTCAAGTTGATGATGAGTTGATCATACGAATCTAGTATACTTTGAAGTAAAGGTTCTGCACATTCATTTTCCTCTATTTTATGATCCAATGTTGTGAGTTGTGAAAATAGAGTCTTCAAGGCCTTGATGTGGTTGGTTATCGATGTAAATTCCGTCATTTGAAGAGTATAGAGTCTCTTTTTTAAGAAAATCTTGTTGTGCAACGACTTGGCCTCGTATAATTTTGTGAGTGTATCATATATTTCCTTTGCTGTCTTTTTTTTTTCGCCACACTAGATAACGCCCCATCTGCAAGTGATAAATGTAGATCGACAATGGCATTGCCGTTCATTTCATTCCACTTGTCATCATCAGTTATCTCCATGGGTCTTTCTCCAATTGTTGTTAAGCAATTATTTTTCCTCAGAATTGCCCGCATCTTCATTTTCCATAATGAGAAATTATTCCCGTTGAACTTCTCAATTTCATACTTTGCTGCCATTTTGTTGATAAATACAGCACACAAGTTAATGTACTGCTTTGAACAGTTGTGAGTAAGTGTGAGAATGCACACCAGAAAAGTTCCCATGAAAGACTAGAGGGGTCCCGACGGTCCCCATTTATAACCCAAACTCCTTAGGCTCTTATTGCCTTTGTGACAAAATTTTTCTAGATATGTACAAAACCATATAGTAGCTCTACTCACACCATTATTCCCTGCTTTGCACCGTAAAATTCTTGGATCAGTCATACTATTTCTCATGAACAGTGCCGTATTGGTGAACAGTACCGTATACATGAATAGTATTGTGTACGTGAACAATACTCGACTTCAAAAAATACAACTAATAGCTCTGATACCACTGTTGGGAAATTGATGGGTAAAGGAAACACGCGACTAAAGTGAAATTGAGAAATAATGAGACATAGAATCACACAAGGACACCAAAAATTACGTGGTTAAGCTTTTAGCGTACATCCACAAACGAAGACAGAAGAAAAATATTTACTAGTGAAAAAAAAAGTTACAAGTATCGTATTATTTTATTTCATTGCCCAAAAAATCAATACACCCAAACTCTCAAATCACTACTCTCTAAATAAAGAAGAAGAACTAGAGAGAATTCGATGATAACAAATGAGGGGAGCGTCCCCTTTTATAGCCAAATTTTGGTTATTGTGCACTATTATTTTATTATTTTATTATTTTTTTCTTTTCCTTCTTCGGTGCGACGCCCCTTTTTCTTCCTTCTCTTTCTTCTTTTTCTTCTTCCTCTTTTGTCTATGCAGAACAATGCAACGTATAGAAAAGCAACAAGGCATGGGAATTAACAAGAGATATTGAATCTCTAACCTGATAATAAATTTAATTTGATTGGATTGACATTGATTGACATTGAAATCATGGGGAAAAATGTGCTTGTTTCGATGTTCATCATGTCAATACTGTTGAAGTAGCGGTTGGAATCTTCGATCCACTCAAAAATGTTGCAAGCCGTACGTAATAATTAATCAATTTAATCAACTGACATTAATTAGAGTACTTATTGTGTTTTGACTCTATGCAAGAGTACTCATTTTATAGTTTTTTGAAATTATATTTTTTGAAATATTATTTCAGAGGCGCAAAAGGGAGTACAAGATATTGCCAAGCAGGCTTTTGGCAAAAAGACATTGGAGGAAATTGAGGGAGCACAATTACAAGCACCTGGTAATTATGATGTAGGAAAACTCATTCATAACCCTCATAAAGGTAAAAACATTGTAAACGGGGCAAAAACTATATTTAATCAGCCTGCAAATTGGAGGAAAAGATGATTCAGGTTTAATGTGTGTGAAATACAAACTCAAATGCAATGAATTTTTTTTTTTAAAGTATTAGAGTTCATGTGTCCTTGCGAGGGATTGAATATTACAGTGTTTCTGAAAAGCTTAAGTTTATACATACTTTCAAGATTACAAATTGGTAAGGATAGCGGCATTGAGTTTACTGACCAAAAGACACTAGAGAATAATGGAGGAGAGCAGCTTGTGATCAAGGTCAAGGTCAAGGTCAAACTCTTGCGGGCAATTTTGTAGATGGGGCTAAGAGCATTTCTAAACAGTCTGCTGATAAAGAAGAGGAAGATTGGGGGTTAAGTGGGCCAAGTGCACACACTGTATTTTTAGTATTTATTATTTTAGAACGTGCTTCCGCCTTTGCTTACTCTCTATCATAAATACAGTGCTTTTTTTTAACAATAAATCATTTTTACATATAGAGTATTAATTGTCTTTTTTTTGTTTTCGATAATCCACCAAGAAGGTGGGGGGTTAGGCCGGACCCCTACCTGTAAATAAATCAATCAATTAAAGAACATAAGAAGGGGACATAAACCAAACCTCTCAGGAAAAGTAAATAATTTAAATGCTAATGTCTTGATTATGAGATAAAAGACAGAACCATGTGATCATTCAAATGCTAATGTCTATTGGTGAGCACTACTCAATAGATACTGTCGTTCTTCTACTTCTAACATAATAAGTGTCTTCTAATCCAATTCCTTCAAATGGGCATGAGCCCCCACATTCATTAGTCTAGCTTTTGCATCTTTTTTTGTGAGAAGATATTTAAGAGCAGCATGATCTGTGAATATAATTATTTTACAACCAATGAGATAAGATCGAAATTTTTCTAATGCAAATACTACTGCTAGCATTTCTTTTTCAGTAGTTGAATAGTTCAACTGTACATCATTCAATGTCATACTAGCATAGTAAATAACATGGGGAATTCGATCAACTGTTTATCCTAATACTGCTCCTACTGCATAATCAGATGCATCGCACATGAGTTCAAATGGTAAGCTCTAGTTTGGGGGCTGAATGATGGGTGATGATGTCAACAATTGCTTTAATTTTTCAATAGCCCCAAGACATGAATCATTAAAGATAAAAGGTACATCCTTAGCAAGTAAATTGCATAAGGGTCTAGAAACTTTGCTAAAATCTTTAATGAAACGTCTATAGAAACCAGTATGCCCAAGGAAAGATCTTACTTCTCTGACTGTTTTGGGTTGAGAAAGATTAGAAATGAGATCCACCTTATCTTTGTCAACCTCAATACCTTTGCTCGAAATGATGTGACCGAGAACAATACCTTGTTTTACCATAAAATGACACTTCTCCCAATTCAAGACTAAGTTTTTCTCGATACATCTCTGCAGAACTAGTGTTAGATGATGTAAACATTGATCAAATGAGTCACCAAAAATAAAAAAGTCATCCATAAAAACTTCAAGGAATCGTTCAACCATATCAGAAAAAATGCTTAACATGCATCGTTGAAATGTGGAAGGTGCATTACATAATCAAAATGGCATCCTCATATATGCAAATGTGCCAAAAGCGCAAGTGAAAGTGGTTTTCTCTTGATCTTTTGGTGCTATGGGAATCTGATTATATCCTTAGTAGCCATCTAGAAAGCAATAAAATTCATGGCCTGCTAATCTATCAAGCATTTGATCGATAAATGGTAAAGGAAAATGGTCTGTAAGTGTGACAGAATTTAACTTTCTATAATCAATGCATACACGACATTCTATAGTCACTCTAGTGGGTATCAATTCATTATCGGAATTCGTAACTACTGTGTCTCCTGACGTTTTGGAGACAACTTGCACAGGACTGACCCATGAACTATCAGAAATGGGGTAAATGATACCTACATCTAATAGCTTAAGGACTTCAGTTCTAATAACTTCTTTCATGTTAGGATTTAACTGACGTTGCATTTCCCTAGTAGATTTAGCATTTTCATCAAGGTGAATGTAATGCATGCAGTCTATTGGGTTGATACCTTTGATGTCTGCTATGGTCCATCCTAATGCTCCTTTGTGCTCTTTTAAAACATCCAACAACTTACCTTTTTGTTCGTCGTTTATGGATGATGAGATGATTACCGGTAGAGTGCTTTCTTCTCCCAAAAACGTATATTCCAACGTGTTGGGTAATGGTTTGAGCTCGAGTTTTGGTGGTGATTCTGATGATGGGATGAGTTTCTTCTCTAATGGTGCTAGTTGTTCAACTCTTGACTTCTATTTATTGGTATCCATGGATGGTGCTGAGTCAAGCAGGGCGTTGACCTCATTAACTGATCTGTCAATATCAAAATCCAAACTAAAGTGAGTTAAACATGTTTGTAAAGGGTCATCACTAAGGTTTGAAAGAAAAGTGTCATCAACTAATGCTTCAATTAAATCCACATCAACAATTTCATCATCTGCATTGTGAGATTGTTTTGGCAATGTTGAAAATGTTCAGCTCCATAGTCATGTTACCAAAGGATAACTGAATATTTCCAGTCCTGCATTGAATGTGAGCATCCGCAATTGCCAAGAAAGGTCGGCCTAAGATAATGGGGATATGCTTCCTTGAATCCTGTATTAGTTGAGTGTCAATTACAATAAAATCAACAGGAAAATAAAACTTGTCTACCTGAATATGCACGTCCTCTACAATACCACGAGATATTTTTGTGGACCGATCTGCAAGCTGCAACACCAGTGGAGTTGGGTGTAATTCTCCCAGTCCAAGTTTCATGAAAACTGAATAAGGCAACATATTTACACTAGCTCCTAAATCTAACAAAGCATTCTCAATTGTGTGGTTCCCTAAACTACATGAGATAGTGGGGGAGCCTAGGTCTTTGCATTTTAGAGGAATTTTGTGTTGGAGTATAAGACTAACATTTTCTATTAAAAATGCCTTCTTTTGAACATGAATGTTTCTTTTTTTAGTACAAAGGTCTTTAAGAAACTTGGCATAAGATGGAACTTGTTTTATAGCATCAAGTAAAGGGATGTTAACACTTACCTGTTTGTAGATTTCAAGAATCTCACCTGTGAATTTTCCCTTATTTCCTTTAGCTAACCTCTGAGGAAATGGAGCTTTGGGAACATATTCTCATGGGTTGGTTTCTTCTTTCTCTTCCGATGGTGAGTCCTCAACATTCATAGGTACAATTTTATTTTCTTTTGTCACCGGCATCTCCACTTTGTTGTCGACTTCTTTTTCTTTTCGCAAGGTCATGACTGCTTTGACCTCTTCATGCTGTTGTGGTGAACTGATACTTGCTTCATGTACTTCTTTAGGATTAAGCACTAGTTGACTTGAAAACTTGCCTTTCTCAACGGTCATTGCCAAGGTCTGAACTGAAGAAGCAAGTTGTCCCACCATCTTCTCGAGGCTTGAAACTGATTGGGCTTGTAGGTTGAAGCCTGCTCGCAACTCATTTTGTAGTCCATCAATGGTGCGATTTTGTTGCTCAATCGTAGAGTGAGTAAGATTCTTGAGATTTTGGAATGAATCCTCCCATGGTCTGGGTTGAGAGTAATTCTGGTTCTGATTGTATGGTCTAAATCATGGCTGAGAGGCTTGAGGAATTGAGGAATTGGTTGCAATGGTGGAGCTAGAGCTGCTGGTCTATTCTGTTGGAATCCTTGAGACCATGAAAAATTGTAGTGGTCTCTCCATCCAGGGTTATATGTGTTGCAGCATAGGTTGTGATTTGATGGTTTTCTCATTACACCTATGACATTGGCTTGATATCATGGTTATATGGCTCTGTTGATTTAGTAGTCGATAACGATGTTATTTGTCGAGCGAGACCTTCAACCATCTCCTTGACTTCTTTGATTCCCGAAGTTGACTTGCCAATGTGAACCTTATTTACTCCTTTAATTCTTTTAGTATTCCTGAGTGACCGACTCTGTTGTTGAGAATCATCCGCTTGTTGCTGGAAGAATTCTCAAATCTCTGATGCACTTTTTGACATTAGCTCTCCTTCACTTGTTGCCATTAGCCATTCTTGCACATTCGACAATAATCCCTCCAAAAAGTATTGGCATTTGTGCCATTTCTCATACCCATGATGTGGACACTTTAAGAGTAGCCCATTGAATCGCTCCCATGTTTCAAAAAACTGCTCATCTTCTCTCTGGGTAAACTCTGAAGTTTCCTTGCGAATAGCATTGGTTTTATGCACTGGGAAGTATTTATTCAAAAATTTAGTTACCATTTGTTCCCATGATGTAATGCTATTAGCAGGCAATGTATTAAGCCATGAACGAGCTCTATCCTTTAAAGAAAATGAGAATAGTTTAAGTTTTACATAATCATCTGAAAAATTCTCATATTTAAATATTTGGCAAATAGTATGAAAATCATTCAAATGATTATATGGGTCCTCATTTTCTAGGCCATAGAATGTTGGGAGACAATTTAGCACACTAGGTTTTAGTTCAAAACTCCTAGCAGCTACATTTGGGTATCTTATGCATGATGTGCTCAAATTAGCTAAAGGACTAAAGTAATCCTTAAATGGCCTCTCATGTCGTTGCAAATCCATTTTATTTTTAACTTGTTTGTGTGTGCGAAGTGTTTTCTCAAGTTCAAGGTCTATAGGTTCAAGATTAGGTAGTAATGACCTACGACCATGCATACAAAAAAATAAACAAAAGATAAATGGGAACAAAACAGATAAAAATAAAGAAGAAGGAGAAATTACGATACTAACCTTATCGCGCTATTACAACCTTACTATAAAAATACACAAAAAAATACGTGAAATAAATTAACTAAAAAAAATTGGTAAGATAAACAAAAGTTACAAAGAAAATAACTTAAAAATTAAATTGCAGAATTGTAAATAATAGAGAAAGAAAAGAAATTCTTACCTCTAAATGTAAATTCACTTTTTTTTAAGAGAAAAAAAATACAAGAAAACAATTAAAAGAAATTATTCACCAAAATTAATTCTATGAATTAAAATTATTTACCTCCTCAGCATCGGTGCCAAAAATTTGTTGTGCAAATTTTATTGAACTCGTAAGTGCACGAATCTATTGTAGAATAAATCAATGGTGACGAGTGTCGATCCCATGAGGAGGTGAATTTTAATTATATGTAGAATTAATTTTATATGAGGGTGGTTGGATTTTAGGTGAAAGTGGCTTAGATTATACTAAAACTGAAATTAAAATGACGAGAATAAATTGAAGAGAAATCTATTGAAATGACGTACTTGGGTATCTGGATCCGTATCAACATGCACCATGGGCTAAATATTCCTTATTAGTGCTAATTAAATCATGAGGGGGGAATCCACACCTCATGAACCACACTCTAATCACTATGGTGCTAAGGGCTTATTGTGCCAAATAATAATAACCTTGCACTAGAGAGCCGGTGAAACTAAGACGGTATCTAGACAAGATTATTATTATTTGTCGACGAAAAGTCAAATCATCCACAAAAATTAGAGGAGAAGAGAAAGTAAAATTTACCAAATAAAGTACATGACACGTGTTGAGACTTCACCTTTAACCTAAGCTTGAAAGAAAGTTAGCTTCTCATAATTGAACTAAGGGCAAAATGAAAATTTATTAAAACACATAGAAAATACAAGATGAAGAAGAAATTACAGAAAATGGAGTCTAAAAATGGATTCAGAGATATCAAATTAGGAGGGGAGAGCCCATTTTTATAGATACATTGAGTAAATCATGGCCATCGGATCGAAAACATTTCGGACGCTCAGGATTGCGCCACGTCGCAGTCAACAGTATACGGTTTGACCACACGGGTGAACAGTAACACGGTTTGACCCTGCTTGAACAGTGATGCGGTTTGGTTGAAAATAATCATGTGTAATGCATGTACCGTACGCGAGATTTTTGGTTCACTGATATGTTGCCACGTCATCGATCAACAGTGCATAAGAATTTTAATCCAATAGGATCGTGACATTTAACTTAGTTTATTTTGTTACAGTATTATTTTATTTAATTCTTTCACAACTCTCAATTACTTTGGAAATTACTTTACAATTGTTTGTTTCGCTCCTAAGTTGAATTGCACTATTGTGATTGCTTTAACATTTTAATAACATCAATCCTTGTTGAGACTTTATTACTTGTTGTGTATATTTGCACATTGGCATTGGTAGTAATTGCCTATACAAATCAACTAACAAGTTTTTGGCGCCGTTGCTGGGGATTGATTGTTTATTTTTGAAGTGTGAAGTAAATCTTAATAGCGCCAAATTTGATTTGATTTATTCTATTTATTGGCAGATCGGTACATGCATGCGCAAAGACAGATCTGTGGTATTCCAATTCGATTCTGAGATTGAAAGGACTGTCAGGATATTGCGAAGAGAACAAAAGAATTCAGAAATTGATTCAAGCATGAATAATTTACAGGATGCAGGGAATTTGAATCTTCACGGGCCCTTACAACCAGTCAGCATTCAGGAAGAGCAGAATGAACATGCTAACGGGAGACAGCCAGGCAATAATAATATTATTTACATGGCTGCTGACAGAGACAGAGCTATAAGAGATTATGTTGTGCTAACTCCTCAAGTTGTACATCCTGACATCATCAGACTTGAAGTAGACGCTGTAAATTTTGAGTTGAAACCAGTGATGTTTCAAATGTTGCAAACAGTTGGTCAATTCAATGGACTACGAAATGAAGATCCTCATCTCCATCTTAAATTGTTCTTGGAAGTGATACTTTCAAGATTACTGGAGCAACACAAGATGCATTAAGGCTGGGGCTCTTTCCTTATTCCTTAAAAGATCGAGCAAGAGCCATGGTTAAATTCATTACCATCTGATTCCATCACTACATGGAATGAATTGGCTGAGAAATTCCTGATGAAATATTTCCCACCTACAAAAAATGCAAAGTTGCGTAATGAGATTACTTCCTTCCATCAACTTGAAGATGAGAGTTTGTACGAGGCTTGGGAAAGATTCAAAGAATTGCTCAGAAGGTGTCCTCATCATGGTATTCCTTGTTGCATTCAATTGGAAACTTTTTACAATGGGTTGAATTCAAGTACAAGGTTAATGGTGGATGCTTCAGCAAATGGAGCTCTGTTATCCAAATCTTACACTGAAGCTTATGAAATTCTGGAAAGAATTGCCAATAATAATTACCAGTGGCCTTCAGCCAGGCAACCAGCATCAAGAGGATCAGCACGGGTACATAACATAGATACAATTACAGCCTTGTCAGCACAAGTAACCTCATTGACTAACATGGTAAAGGCATTGACATCTGCTCCAACAACAGTAAAGCAAGTTATTGAACTTTCTTGTGTATACTGTGGTGAAGAGCATGACTTTGATAATTGTCCTAGAAATCCAGCTTCAGTAAACTATGTGGGTAATTTCAATCGACAACCTCAGAACAACCCATATTCTAATACTTACAACCCTGGCTGGAAACAACATCCAAATTTCTCATTGAGCAGTCAGAATCGAAATGCTCCAGCAGTAAATGGGTAAAACAGAAACACACAACCACCTTATTTTCATCAGCAAAGTCAAGGGCAAAAGCATAACAGTCAGGATCCAATCACTTTACTGGACGCATTGATTAAGGAATACATTGCAAAGAATAAAGCAATCATGCAGAGTCAAGCTGTATCCTTGAGAAACCTGGAAACCAAATGGGACAACTAGCCATTATTTGGAAAGAAGTAGAGTATAGAAGCCATCACCTGGGTGGTGCAACACAGAAGAAAATATTTACAGGTGGAGAGTTAAATCTAATTTGTACTTCTTACTGCGGCTACTATTACCGTCATTATTTGGACGCTCCAACATAAAGGTCCAGGGGTTTGGCTCCGGTTTATAAGCTTGCAACAGATCAAGTAGCTCATCAGCAGTGTGAGCACAAATAAAAAACTTTTTCGCATTGGAAGGAACGAAATAGTTTTTTATTGCATGGTTAAGAAATGCGATAAAGCTATCATAAAAATTATTGACATTTAACAAACCGATGGGTTTCTGGTGAATGTGCAGATGGGCCCAAGATGCTAGTGTGATGAGTGCCTCTAGTGTTGCAAGATCTCCTGGGAGGAAAATAAAAGCATCAGCATGATTAAGGATTTCAGTTATTCTTTCTTGCATACCTGAGATGACTAACGCTTCTCCAGTCGATGAGTCAGAAAAACTGCCCAAAGGTTTTAGGGCTCTTGGGATGATGCCTAACACTTGGCTTCCTCTGACAAAAGCAGCTTCTGAGATCAATTTTGATAACCCTCGGTTACCTCCTCTATACACCAAGTGTAATTTTCTTTCTGTTATGCTTCGACCAAGATCTATGGCTGCCTTAATGAACTCTTTATGTTTGCCATAGTTAAATCTAGAAAGCACACAAATGTTCTTGAATTGTCTATTGGGAGTAGCTGCCATTGGGATATTTCTCAAAAATAATTTGTGAGTGCTTGATAAAAAGTCATATTTAAGAATCTTGGTGAAAGTGGGTTACAACTGTGTATGAGGTGGCATGTCAGTGTCAAATAACGCGTAGAGCACATGGATCGCGAGTAAAAAAGGAAACAGTAAAAAGAAAAAGAAACAATGATAAAATAAAATTATTAAAGACAATAATGGAAAAGATAAAATAACAGTGAAGTAAAAGGATATTTATAGGTAGTTGCGACTGCGGCTCACATCTTCCTCTGGTTGTACGTCCAGAAACAGCTTTAACACCCTCTATGGGTAGAGGATAGGCTTCCTATCTAGTTTTCTTATAAACTGGCAAACAGAGTCATTTATGGTCAGATTCCCGAGACTATATTGTACATGCTCTTTCTGGAATAATGGCCATAACTGGAGAATCGCTCCTTGCACATATCCACTGGGATGTGTTTCAAGAGACAAAAGGATATCATCCAATGACTCATTATTCAAGCCATCCTTAATGAATTGAATCTTATCTTCCATGTTATCAGACACCATTCTTAAAGAACATGGTTTTTTATCGCAACTCATTCTAGCACATTTATGACAAGCAATAAAAATTCTTCGAGCTCTTCGTTTTCTTGCATAATTTCCTTTACCACAACCAGGCATGTATGCAATAAATTTTGGAGGTAACTCACCTGCCAATCGTACTTTAGCCTCGATTAACCAACGGATTTCAGCAGGTATCTTATTCCTCATGAGTAATCGCATGCGTTCGGACTGAGCTTTATAGATTGTAAGGAGGGCATTCTGAGGAAGTGAAGGGAATCGCTTGTGAAGCTTTGTTAAAATCTCGTTTTTGTCCATACCTTCACCTCAGCATATCAGTTATTATGGGAAACTGAAGTAACCGACTTGATTGTCACGGAGTACCATTATCCGCCACTTCATCGGGGTAACAAACTAAAGCACACAAACAGAAAAAAAAATTAAAACACACAAAGAAAATTAAAATCGTCCTCTTATTGAATTTACCTCAAGCTCCAACTGGATGTTGTAGACACTTCTCTCAATGTCTCTGAGTTGGCTTTCTAAATCCTCAACATAGGATACTCACTCTGGTGGTTGCAGAGCCCAAATACGATGTGTTTACAAAATTGAATCTGCCTTTTGAGATGAGATTTTACACGTTAAAATAGTTTAAGAATGTTCAGGAGGAACTGTTTAGCTATGGTACTCATGATTAACAATGATAAGAGAAAACTTAATGGTTAAACAAACACACTTATGCAAAAAAAAAGTTTCAATTAGCAAAAGAATAATCAAATGAAAGAAAAAAAAATCAAATCAAATCACCGAAAAGAAAAAAAAAACTCAATTCAAATCTGGTGGGTCTTTCAAATTTATTTCGGTGTCCTCTCTATGTGGTTGGTACTCTAGATATGGCTTTAATCTTTGACCATTAACTTTAAATGTGACATCGTTCTTTGGGTCTTTAATTTGAATTTCCCCATGTGGAAAAACAATATGAAGAATAAGGGGGCCAGACCATCGAGAGCATAATTTACCTGGGAATAGGTGCAAGCGAGAATTGAATAAAAGTATTTTCTGACATGGAGTGAAAGATTTTCTCATAATTTGCTTGTCATGAAAGACTTTCATTCGCTGCTTATAAATTTTAGCATTTTCATATGCGTCATTACGAATTTCGTCAAGTTCTACCAGTTGTAATCTTCTTTCTGAACTAGTTTGCTACATGTCAAAGTTGAATTTCTTGATGGCCCAATATGCACGATGCTCGATTTCCACAAGTAGGTGGCAAGCTTTTCCATACACTAGCCTGTAGGGTACATCCCAATCGGGGTCTTGAAAGCCATTCTATATGCCCATAATGCATCATCAATTCTTAATGACCAATCTTTTCTGTCTGGCCTCACCGTCTTTTCTAATATGTGTTTTATTTCTCGATTGGAGATCTCAACTTGGCCACTGGTTTGCGGATGATATGGGGTCGCCACTTTGTGAGTGATTGAATACTTTGTCAAAAGAGCTTTGAATGTTTTGTTACAAAAGTGGGCACCACCATCACTGATTATCGCTCGAGGGAATCCAAAGCGTGAAACAATGTTGCTTTTCAAAAATGCTATCACCACCTTGTGATCATTGGCTCTACATGGAATTGCTTCTACCCATTTCGATACGTAGTCAACAGCAACCAATATGTATTGATGGCCAAAAAAAGGGGGAAAGGGTCCCATGAAGTCGATACCCCATGCGTCAAAAATCTCAACCGCTAAAATTGGATTTAGTGGCATCATGTTCCTTCGTGTAATGCTTCCCATTCGTTGACACCTACCACATGAAGAACAGAAAGTGTAAGCATCTCGAAATATAGTTGGCCAATAAAATCCACATTGTAAAACTTTAGTTGTTGTTTTCTTAGTACTGAAATGGCCTCCACAAGCTTGTTCATGGCAGAATGAAAGAATATTCTGAATTTCACTTTCTAGGACACATCGTCTAACAATTTGATCTGCATAATACTTGAACAAATACGGGTCATCCCAAAAGAAATTCTTTATTTCTGCAAAAAAATTGGTCTTGTCTTGCTTGGTCCAATTCTCTGGAAGTTGACCTATAACAAGATAATTCACGATGTCATCTGTTGTGAAAATTTTATTGAACTCGCAAGCGCATGAATCTATTGTAGAATAGACTAATGGTGACGAGTGTCGATCCCACAAGGAGGTGGATTTTAATTGTGTGTAGAATTAATTTTGTAAATGGGTGGTTGGATTTGTGGTGAAAATGATTTGGATTATCCTAAAATTGGAATTGAAATGGCGAGAATAAATTCTAAAATTGGAATTGAAATGGCGAGAATAAATTATAAAATTGGAATTGAAATGGCGAGAATAAATTGAAGAGAAATCTATTGAGATGACGTACTTGGGTATCTGGATCCGTATCAACATGCACCATGGGCTAAATATTCATTATTAATACCAATTCAATCATGAGGGGGGAATCCACACCTCATGAACCACACTCTAATCAATATGGTGCTTGAAATACTAACTAGGCAACCCAAGAGGGGGGGTGAATTGGGATTTTAAAAATTATCCTAGGCAAACCACACAACAATTTAATCTAATGCCTTAATAAATTAGAAAACAATAAATTCAATAAAAGTACAATAATAAATGAGTAAGGGAAGAGAAAGCAAACTCAAGGATTTTTACGTGGTTCGGCAATCCCCGCCTACGTCCACGCCTCCAAGCACACCGGGCTTGAGGATTTCACTAAGCTAGCCTCCCAAGGCTTCAGACGCTTACAATTGACTTCCAAGGTGTCAATGGACCTTTACAACAAGAGATTATCTCCAATCTCTTAACCCAAGTGTATCCCAACACTTACAATCTTTTAACTTGATTTTACAAAAAAGATTACAAATGAATCCCTCTCACACAATGTGTTTGATCTCAAGTGAAAGCTCAATGTGTGAATGAATGAGATGAAAACAAAGATTTAAAGCTCAATGAAAGTTGTATTCTCAATATTTTGCTCAATGATGATCGTTGGAATTCTTCTTGTTTGAATTGGATTGAGCTTATTTATAGTTGGAGCTGAAAAACTAGCCGTTATAGATTGTCTGAACGAAAACGGTTCGCCGTTAACCATTAACGGTTAACCGTTTAGGCTGGTCAAAGTTACCGTTGGGCCAATTTTCAAATAAACGGTTAGCCGTTTAAGCTTACTCTTTCGCCGTTAATTTCCAGAGACCTGCGAAACAAATTTGGTTTAACCGTTCTTACTAAACGGTTCAAGGTTAGCAATCTGGAAATAATCGGTTAACCGTTTTCAGTAAACGGTTCACCGTTAGTTTCCAGAATCATCATTTTAACAATACTTTGCAGAACATGCTTTCTGGAAATTATCGGTTAGCCATTTTTAAATAAACGGTTAGCCGTTTGCTATAGTGATTGCTACAGTAACCTGCACAGTGCACTATTTTCCAAAATTATAGTTTGACCCCAAAACTTTACAAAACTATACTATAGCCCAAAATGTTATGAAACTTTGCAAATAGGTCCAATTTCAGAATTTCTAAGTAATGCTTTGTTAATCCCAAAACTTTTTGAAATTATGTTATAGCCCAAAATGCTTTGACACTTTTCAAATAAGTCCTTCACCATAATTTCAAGCAATATTTGTTTGTTTCAAAGTTTTCAAAATGCTTTCAATTAAACCATAAACTTTGAAAAACAACCAATTTCATAAAATCATTTTTTCATTAAATATGAAACATTTATAATGTGAAAATAATGATTTATTATTTAAAAAGAATAAAAACAATCAATTTCATAAAATCATTTTTCCATTAAATACAAAACATTTATAATGTGAAAATAATGATTTATTTAAAAAGAATATTAAATAATTTGAGCTTAAAAGATTAATCATTCTTAAACTTATTTGTTATCATCAAAATCAATATTATGGAAACATATATGTTAACAGTGCTAAGGGCTTATCGTGCCAAATAATAATAATCTTGTACTAGAGAGCTGGTGAAACCAAGGCAGTATCTAGATAAGATTATTATTATTTATCGACGAGAAGTCAAAACATCCACAAAAATTAGAGGGGAAAAGAAAATAAATTTACCAAATAAAGGCCATGACACATGTTGAGACTTCACCTTCAACCCAAGCTTGAAAGAAAATTAGCTACTCATAATTGAACTAGGGGCAAAATGGAAATTTATTAAAATACGTAGAAAATACAAGATGGAGAGGGAATTACAAAAAATGGATCCCAAAAATGGATTCAGAGATATCAAATTAGAGGGAGAGGCCCCCTTTTTATAGATACATGGAGTAAATCATGGCCATCAGATTAAAAACAGTTTGGACGCTCAGGATTGCGCCACGTCATCAGTCAACAGTACGCGGTTTGACCACGCGGATGAACAGTAACACGGTTTGACCCGGGTTGAACAGTGATGCGATTTGATTGAAAATAATCTTGTGTGATGCATGTACCGTATGCTGCCACGTCACCATAAACAGTACATAAGAATTTTAGTCCAACAGGATCGTGACACCTCATCAGTCAATGCCACATCATCAATCAATGCCACATCATCGATCTGTCTATGTGAACAGTATCGTGAACAGTAACGTAGACAGTACCGTACATGTGAATAGTACCGTACATGTGAACAGTGCCATTTTTCCTTTTATGCTCCTCCTAAATTTTTCGACCGTCCTGAGTTCAAAAGTGATGTCCGTTTTGCCGTTTGATCTCTCGTTTATTGTGAAATGACCATGATGCCCCTAAAATACATAAAATACTTAATTAAAATAAAACACACTGAATTAAATCAAAAGAAGGTTAAATACATAAAAGTAAGAGTGTTAGTAAAACTTGAAGTGTAAAATGACGATTTTCTCCTTTATAAATATACATTTTCTAACACTCAACACACCCCCCAACCAGTTTGTTGCTAGTCCCTAGCAAATAAAGTGAAAATAAAATTCACATCCAAAATGATTTTTTTTTTTAAACACTCTTGTTTATTCAATCAGACTAATGATAACAATCAAATAAAAGTATAAGCATTATCTCAAGTCTAAAGAAACATCACACCCACATCAACCATCCACATGAATCAGCCTAGTAGACTTTGTCATAGCTACCTTCAAGAATGACATGTCAAACCCCAAAATCTCACTGGAAGTAGTGACACTCTCACAAAGAAATTAAACCCAATAAAAATAGTCACTCCAATGAATGGTAATTGAGAGAAAATAATAAAGAAGTGATATCACATGCTCTTACCAAGATGAAAGAAATATGCCCTCAGCTTAGAAATAATACGATCTCAAGTCAAATAAAAATTCTAGTCAACCCAATTTATTTATTATCATTACTTTTTTTATGCACCACTACATCTTTTTAGCCCATATAACTAGTTTCTACTTCAGACTATAGTTCTCTAAAATCAAGAAGGACTTTTATTAGGACGTAACGTAGGCTATGGACATGGTTAACAAAGAAGGGAAATAAGGAAAATAAAGTGTATGTTTGAGAAAAATGCAGAGGAATTTTTTTTTTTTGGAAGTTGCAAGGTGGATTTCACCTCTTATTGTTATTTTTTTTTTTTTGCATTTGCTTGGCACAACGTCACTGAACAAAATAATTATTTACATTTTTCTCAAACATAAATAGGTGATGGAACTTATAAGATATCGGGTAATACTCCAAATCGGAGTGAGTCAAGATGATAAGTTTAACAAATAAAATGCTTTTTTTTCGTTTTTTTGAAAAAGCTCAAAATGGTTAACTATGGATATTTCACAAAAGAGATGGCTAGAAAGGCTCAAACGGATAAAAAATGGCCTTTCCATCGTCTTTTAGGGCTCTAAATAACTTTCCATATCTACTAGTTAGATGGACCTCCAAATGTAGCAACACACATTTTTTTTCTTTTTTTTTTAATTTTACAATTTTTTTAAGGGTTAACTCAAAAGAAATCTAGAGATCGTGTCTACAATAATAAACTGCTAAGCTGTATAAAGAATGGGCAAAATGGTTACTCTCCAAGAAAAATGATAGGCTCAAAAACTCACTTGGCACTTATTTATGACATGTTCATTCCTTCAAGCAACTCATATTTGTCTCCGACATCAACATGTAAAGTAGCAAACATAGTGTAACATCACTTAAGACCAAAGATAATATAAATACTAAAATTTGAAATTAATCATGTCATCCAATGTTAAAACAAATCACAATTTTTTTTTAAACAACATTCTACCCCCCAACCTATTCTAAACATGAAAGGAAAATATGCATGCAGAAATGTGAAAATGATGCAGAAAAATTAATTAGAAAAGTTACACTTAAAATGATAGAAAAAGAATTTTTTTTTATTTTTAACTAAGAAGATGCGTTTCTAGAGGTACTACACTCCATATTCAGCCATCTTCGACTTAAATATTTGAAAATGTATATTTATAAAGGAGAAATTAAAAAGAAGAAGAAAAATGAACATAAAAAATTAATAAAGAAAAAGAAAATGTCTGAAATTTTTTTTTAAATTTTTTTTCAAACGATGAAGATGCGTTTCTAGAGTCACTACACTCCATATTCAGGCATCTTCAACACAAAAAGTTAGCAACATTTAGTTTCTACAACAAAAAATTAGTAAAAACTTAACCAAGATTCCACAATTGTCGACTATTCCCTCCCCCCAACCAGAACGAAACATTGTCCTCAATGTTTTAAAGGAAAGAAGTAGAGTTTAGAAGGCATCACCTGGGTGGTGCAACACAGGAGAAAATATTTACAGGCGGAGAGTTAAATCTAATTTGTACTTCTTATTGCGGCTACTGTTACCATCATTATTTGGACGCTCCAACACAAAGGTCCAGGGGTCTGGCTCCGGTCGATAAGCTTGTAACAGATCAAGTAGCTCATTAGCAGTGTGAGCACAAATAAAAAGCTTTTTGGCATTAGAAGGAACGAAATAGTTTTTTATTGCATGGTTAAGAAATGCAATAAAGCCATCATAAAAATTATTGACATTTAACAAACCGATGGGTTTCTGGTGAATGTGCAGATGAGCCCAAGATGCTAGTGTGATAAGTGCCTCTAGTGTTGCAATATCTCCTAGAAGGAAAATAAAAGCATCAGCATGATTAAGCATTTCAGTTATTCTTTCTTGCATACCTGAGACGACTAACTCTTCTCCAGTCGGTGAGTCAGACAAACTGCCCAAAGGTTTTAGGACTCTTGGAATGATGCCTAACACTTGGCTTCCGCTGACAAAAATAGCTTCTGAGACCAATTTTGATAACCCTCGGTTACCTCCTCTATACACCAAGTGTAATTTTCTCTCTGCTATGATTCGAGCAAGATCTACGGCTGCCTCAACGAACTCTTTATGTTTGTCATAGTTAAATCCAGAAAGCACACAAATGTTCTTGAATTGTCTATTGGGAGTAGCTGCCATTGGAATACTTCTCAAAAACAATTTGTGAGTGCTTGACAAAAAAAATCACATTTAAGAGTTTTGGTGACAGTGGGTCACAGTTGTGTATGAGATAACATGTCAGTGTCAAATAACGTGTAAAGCACATGGCTCGCAAGTCAAAAAGGAAACAGTAAAAAGGAAAAAGTAAACAGTAATAAAATGAAATTATTAAAGACAATAATGCAAATGATAAAACAACAGTGAAATAAAATAACAGTGAAGTAAAAAGGATATGTACAAGTAATTGCGACTGTGGCTCACATCTTCCTCTGATTTTACGTCCAGAAACATCTTGAAAGCCCTCTATGAGTCGAGGATAGGCTTCCCATCCAGTTTTCTTATAAACTGGCAAACAAGGTCGTTTATAGTTAGATTCCTGAGACTATATCGTGCATGTTCTTTCTGGAATAATGACCATAACTAGAGAATCGGTCCTTGCACATATCCACTAGGATGCGTTTCAAGAGACAAAAGGATATCATCCAATGACTCCTTATTCAAGCCATCCCTAATGAATTGAATTTTATCTTCCCTGTTATCAGACACCATTCCTAAAGAACATGGTTTTTTATCGCAACTCATTCTGGCACACTTATGACAAGCAACAGAAATTCTTTGAGCTCGTCGTTTTCTTGTATAATTTCCTTTACCATAACCAGGCATGTATGCAATAAATTTTGGAGGTAACTCACCTGCCAATCGTACTTTCGCCTCAATTAACCAACGGATGTCAGAAGGTATGTTATTCCTCATGAGCAATCACATGCGTTCGGCCCAAGCTTTATAGATTGTAAGGAGGACATTCTGAGGAAGTAAAGGGAATCGCTTGTGAAGCTTCGCTAGAATCTCGTTTCTGTCCATACCTTCACTCAAAATATCAGTTATTATGGGAAACTGAAGTAACCGACTTGATTGTCACGGAGTATCGTTATCTACCACTTCATCGGGGTAACAAACTAAAGCACACAAACAGAAAAACTCAAGCTCCAACTGGATGTCGTAAACACTTCTCTCAATGTCTCTGAGTTGGCTTTCTAAACCCTCAACATAGGATACTAAATCTAGTGGTTGCAGAGCCCAAATATGATGTGTTTTACAAAATTGAATCTGCCTTTTGAGATGAGTTTTGACACGTTGAAGTGGTTTAAGAATGTTCAGGAGGAACGGTCTAAGTATGGTACTCATGATTAACAATGATAAGAGAAAACTTAATGGTAAAACAAACACACTTATGCAAAAATAATTTCAATTAGCAAAAGAATAATAAAGAAAGAAAAAAAATCAAACCACCGAAAAGAAAAAAATCAATTCAAATCTGGTGGGTCACTCAAATTTATTTCGATATCTTCTCCATGTGGTTGGTACTCTAGATATGGCTTTAATCTTTGACCAATAACTTTAAATGTGACACCGTTCTTTGGGTCCTTAATTTCAATTGCCCCATATGGAAAAACAATATGAACAATAAATGGACCAGACCATCGAGAGCGTAACTTACTTGGGAATAGGTGCAAGCAAGAATTGAAAAAAAGCACTTTCTGACTTGGAGTGAAAGATTTTCTCATAATTTGCTTGTCATGGAAGACTTTCATTCGTTGCTTGTAAATCTTGGCATTTTCGTATGCATCATTGCGAATTTCTTCAAGTTCTGCCAGCTGTAATCTTCTTTTTGAGCTGGCTTGCTGCATGTCAAAGTTGAATTTCTTGATAGCCCAATATGCACAATGCTCGAGTTCCACAGGTAGGTAGCAAGCTTTTTCATACACTAGCCTGTAGGGTGACATCCCAATCGGGGTCTTGAAAGCCGTTCTATATGCCCATAATGCATCATCAAGTCTTAATGACCAATTTTTTCTGTCCGGCCTCACCGTCTTTTCTAATATGTGCTTTATTTCTCGATTGGAGATCTCAACTTGGCCACTGGTTTGCGGATGATATGGGGTTGCCACTTTGTGAGTGATTGAATACTTTATCAAAAGAGCTTTGAATGTTTTGTTACAAAAGTGGGCACCACCATCACTGATTATTGCTCGAGGGAATCCAAAGCACGAAACAATGTTGCTTTTCAAAAATCCTATCACCACCTTGTGATCATTGGTTCTGCATGGAATTACTTCTACCCATTTCGATACGTAGTCAACAGCAACCAATATGTATTGATGGCCAAAAGACAGGGGAAAGGGTCCCATGAAGTCGATACCCCATACATAAAAAATCTCAACCACTAAAATTGGATTTAGTGGCATCATGTTCCTTCGCGTAATGCTCCCCATTCGTTGACACCTATCACATGAAAAACAGAAAGTGTAAGCATCTCGAAATATAGTTGGCCAATAGAAACCACATTGTAAAACTTTAGTCGTTGTTTTCTTATCACTGAAATGGCCTTCACAAGCTTGTTCATGGCAGAATGAAAGAATATTCTGAATTTCATTTTCTGGGATACATCGTCTAACAATTTGATCTGCACAATATTTGAACAGATAAGGGTCATCTTAAAAGAAATTCTTTATTTTTGCAAAGAATTTAGCTTTGTCTTGCTTGGTCCAATACTTTGGAAGTTGACATATAAAAAGATAATTAACTATATCAGCATACTAAGGTAATACTTCCACACTCATTAATTGTTCATCTGGAAATGACTCATTCAATGTTAAAGGTTCAGAAATTGTGTCAAAATGGAGACGAGAGAAATGGTCTGCTACAACATTCTCTGTGCCTTTCTTATCTTTAAATTCCAAGTCGAATTCCTGCAAAAGTAATACCCAATGAATTAGTCTAGCTTTTGCATTTTTTTTCGTGAGAAGATATTTAAGAGCAACATGATCTGTGAACACAATTATTTTACAACCAATGAGATAAGATCAAAATTTTTCCAACGCAAACACTACTGCTAGCATTTCTTTTTCAGTAGTTGAATAGTTCAACTGTGCATCATTCAATGTCATACTAGCATAGTAAATAACATGGGGAATTTGATAAACTCTTTGTCCTAATATTGCTCCTACTGCATAATCAGATGCATTACACATGAGCTCAAATGGTAAGCTTCAATTTGGGGGCTGAATGATGGGTGATGATGTCAACAATTGCTTTAATTTTTCAAAAGCCACAAGACATGAATCATTAAAGATAAAAGGTACATCCTTAGCAAGTAGATTGCATAAGGGTCTAGAAACTTTGCTAAAATCTTTAATGAAACGTCTATAAAAACCAGCATGCCCAAGGAAAGATCTTACTTCTCTGACTGTTTTGGGTAGAGGAAGATTGGAAATGAGATCCACCTTGACTTTATCAACCTCAATACCTTTGCTTGAAATGATGTGACCGTGAACAATACCTTGTTTTACCATAAAATGACACTTCTCCCAATTTAAGACTAAGTTCTTCTCGATACATCTTTGTAGAACTAGTGTTAGATGATGTAAACATTGATAAAATGAATCACCAAAGACAGAAAAGTCATCCATAAAGACTTCAAGGAATCGTTCAACCATATCAGAAAAAATGCTTAACATGCATCGTTGAAATGTAGCAGGTGCATTACATAATCCAAATGACATCCTCCTATATGCAAAAGTGCCAAAAGGGCAAGTGAAAGTGGTTTTCTCTTGATCTTTCGGTGCTATGGGAATCTGATTATATCTTGAGTAGCCATCTAGAAAGTAATAAAATTCATGGCCTGCTAATCTATCAAGCATTTGATTTATAAATGGCAAAGGAAAATGGTCTTTACGTGTGACAGAATTCAACTTTCTATAATCAGTGCATACACGCCATCATGTAGCCACTCTAGTGGGTATCAATTCATTATCAGCATTAGTAACTACTGTGACTCCTGACTTTTTAGGGACAACTTGTATAGGACTGACCCATGAACTATCAGAAATGGGGTAAATGATACATGCATCTAATAGCTTAAGGATTTCAATTCTAACAACTTCTTTCATATTAGGATTTAACCGACATTGCATTTCCCTAGTAGGTTTAGCATTTTCATCAAGGTGAATGTAATGCATGCAGTCTACTGGGTTTATATATTTTATGTCTGTTATAGTCCATCCTAATGCTCCTTTGTGCTCTTTTAAAACATCCAACAACTTACCTTTTTGTTCGTCATTTAGGGATGATGAGATGATTACCAGTAGAGTGTTTTCTTATCCCAAAAACGCATATTCCAATGTGTTGGGTAATGGTTTGAGCTCGAGTTTCGGTGGTGATTCTGATTATGGGATGAGTTTATTCTCTGATGGTGCTAGTTGTTCAACTCTTGACTTTCATTTATTAGTGTCCATGGATGGTCCTGAGTCAAGTAGGGCGTTAACCTCATCGACTGATCTGTCAATATCAAAATCCAAACCAAAGTGAGTTAAGCATGTTTGTAAAGGGTCATCACTAAGGTTTGAAAGAAAAGTGTCATCAACTAATGCTTCAATTAAATCCACATTAATAATTTCATTATCTGCATTGTGAGGTTGTTTGGCCATGTTGAAGATGATCAGTTCCATAGTCATGTTGCCGAAGGACAACTGCATATTTCTAGTTCTGCATTGAATGTGAGCATCCGCAGTTGCCAAGAAAGATCAGCCTAGAATAATGGGGATTTGCTTCCTTGAATCTTATATTGGTTGAGTGTCAATTACAATGAAATTAACAAAATATAAAACTTGTATACCTAGATAAGCACGTCCTCCACAATACCACGAGATATTTTCATGGACTGATCTGCAAGCTGTAACACCACTAGAGTTGGATGTAATTCTCCCAGTCCAAGTTTCACGAAAACTGAGTAAGGTAACAGATTTACACTAGCTCCTAAATCCAATAAAGCATTCTCAATTGTGTGGCTCCCTATACTACATGAGATAGTGGGGGAGCCTAAGTCTTTGTATTTTAGAGGAATTTTGTATTAGAGTATAGAACTAGCGTTTTCTGTTAAAAATGCCTTCTTTTGAACATGAATATTTATCGTTTTAGTACAAAGGTCCTTAAGAAACTTGGCATAAGATGAAACTTGTTTTATAACATCAAGTAAAGGGATATTAACACTTACTTGTTTGAAGATTTCAAGAATCTCACCTGTGGATTTTCCCTTCTTTCCTTTAGCTAACCTCTGAGGAAATGGAGCTTTGGGAACATATTCTCGCGGGTTGGTTTCTTCTTTTTCTTCCGATGGTGAGTCCTCAATATTCACAGGTACAATTTGATTTTCTTTTGTCACCGGCATCTCCACTTTGTTGTCAACTTTTTTTCCTTTTCGCAAGGTCATGACTGCTTTGACCTCTCCATGCTGCTGTGGTGAACTGGTACTTACTTCATGCACTCCTTTAGGATTAGGCACTGGTTGACTTGGAAACTTGACTTTCTCAACAGTCAGTGCCAAGGTCTGAACTGAAGAAGCAAGCTGTCCCACCATCTTCTCGAGGCTTGAAACTGATTGGGCTTGTGATTTGAAGCCTTCTCTCAACTCATTTCGTAGTCCATCAATGGTGCGGT
The DNA here is from genome assembly GCF_022201045.2 of Citrus sinensis. Taxonomy (NCBI): domain Eukaryota; kingdom Viridiplantae; phylum Streptophyta; class Magnoliopsida; order Sapindales; family Rutaceae; genus Citrus; species Citrus sinensis. The sequence continues at coordinate 7,499,322 of NC_068563.1, read as the reverse complement.
TCTGTTGCTCAATCGTAGAGTGAGTAAGATTCTTGAGATTCTGGAATGAATCCTCCTATGGTCTGGGTTGAGAGTAATTCTAGTTCTAATTGTATAGTCTAAATGGTGGCTAAGAGGCTTGAGGAATTTGAGGAATTTATTGCATTGGTGGAGTTGGAGCTGCTGGTCCATTCTGTTGGAATCCTTGAGACCATGAAAAATTGGGGTGGTCTCTCCATCCAGGGTTATATGTGTTGGAGTATGGGTTGTAATTTGATGGTTTTCTCATTACACCTATGGCATTGGCTTGATCTGAGTATGAGTCATGGTCATGTGGCTCTATTGATTTAGCAGTCGATAACGATGTTATTTGTCGAGCGAGACCTTCAACCATCTCCTTGACTTCTTTGATTCTCGAAGTTGAATCGCCAATGTGAACCTCATTTACTCCTTTAATTCTTTTAGTATTCCTAAGTGACCGACTCCGTTGTTGGGAATTATCCGCTTGTCGCTGGAAGAATTCCCAAATCTCTAATGCACTTTTTGACATTAGCTCTCCTCCACTTATTGCCATTAGCCATTCTTGCACATTCGGCAATAATCCCTCCAAAAAGTATTGGCATTGGTGCCATTTCTCGTACCCATGATGTGGACACTTCAAGAGTAGCCTATTGAATGGCTCCCATGTTTCGAAAAACTGCTCGTCTTCTTTCTGGGTAAACTCTGAAATTTCCCTGCGAATAGCATTGGTTTTATGCACTGGAAAATATTTATTCAAAAATTTAGTTACCATTTGTTCCTATGATGTAATGCTATTAGCAGGCAATGTACTAAACCATGAACGAGCTCTATCCTTTTAAGAAAATGGGAATAGTCTAAGTTTTACATTATCATCTGAAAAATTCTCATATTTAAATGTTTGACAAATAGCATGAAAATCATTCAAGTGATTATATGGGTCTTCATTTTCTAGGTCATAGAATGTTGGGAGACAATTTAGCACACTAGGTTTTAGTTCAAAACTCCTAGCAGCTACATTTTGGGTATCTTATGTATGATGTGCTCAAATTAGCTGAAGGACTGAAGTAGTCCTTAAATGACCTCTCCTATGGTTGCAAATCCATTTTATTTTTAACTTGTTTGTGTGTGCGAAGTGTTTTCTCAAGTTCAAGGTCTATAGGTTCAAGATTAGGCAATAATGACCTACGACCATGCATGTAAAAAAACAAAAGATAAATGAGAAGAAAACAAATAAAAATAAAGAAGAATTAGAAATTACGGTACTAACCTTCTCGCGTTATTATAACCTTATTATAAAAATACACAAAAAAATTCGTGAAATAAATTAACTAAAAAAATTAGTAAGATAAATAAAAATTACAAAGAAGAAAAAAAATAACTTGAAAATTAAATTACAAAATTTTAAGGAAGAGAAAAAGAAAAGAAATACTAACCTCTAAATGCATATTCACTTTTTTTTCCTTTTTTTGATAAGAAAAAAAAAACACAAGAAAACAAATAAAAGAAATTATTCACAAAAATTAATTCTACGAATCAAAACAACTTACCTCTCCGGTAACGGCGCCAAAAACTTGTTGTGTAAATTTTATTGAACTCGCAAGTGCACGAATCTATTGTAGAATAGATTAATGGTGACGAGTGTCGATCCCACGAGGAGGTGGATTTTAATTATATGTAGAATTAATTTTGTATAAGGGTGGTTGGATTTGTGGTGAAAGTGATTTAGATTATCCTAAAATTGGAATTGAAATGACGAGAATAATATTGAAGAGAAATCTATTGAAATGACGTACTTGGGTATCTGGATCTGTATCAACATGCACCATGGGCTAAATATTCCTTATTAATGCCAATTAAATCATGAGGGGGGAATCCACACCTCATGAACCACACTCTAATCAATATGGTGCTAAGGGCTTATCGTGCCAAATAATAATAACCTTGTACTAGAGAGCCGGTGAAACCAAGGCGGTATCTAGACAAGATAATTATTATTTATCGACGAGAAGTCAAAACATCCACAAAAACTAGAGGGGAAGAGAAAATAAATTTACCAAATAAAGCCCATGACACATGTTGAGACTTCACCTTCAACCCAAACTTGAAAGAAAATTAGCTACTCATAATTGAACTAGGGGCAAAATGAGAATTTATGAAAATACATAGAAAATACAAGATGGAGAAGGAATTATAGGAAATTGATCCCAAAAATGGATTCAAAGATATCAAATTATGGTGGGAAGGCCCATTTTTTATAGATACATTGAGTAAATCATGGCCACGGGATTAAAAACAGTTTGAACGCTTAGGATTGCACCACGTCATCAGTCAACAGTACGCAGTTTGACCATGCGGGTGAACAGTAACACGGTTTGACCCGGCTTGAACAGTGACGCGGTTTGGTTGAAAGTAATCCTGTGTAATGCATGTACCGTACTCGAGATTTTTGGTCCATTGATATGCTGCCACGTCATCGATCAACAATACATAAGAATTTTAGTCCAACACGATTTTGACACCTCATCAGTCAATGCCACATCATCGGTCAATGCCACGTCATCGATCCGTCCTTGTGAACAGTGTCGTGAACAGTAACGTAGACAGTATCGTACATGTGAATAGTACCGTACATGTGAACAATGCTATTTTTCCTTTTATGCTCTTCTTAAGTCCTAAGGTTTTCAACCGTCCTGAGTTCAAAAGTGATGTCCGTTTTGCCGTCTGATCTCTCGTTCATTGTGAAATGACCATAATACCCCTAAAATACATAAAATATTTAATTATAATACAACACACATAATTAAATGACAAAAAGTTTAAATACATAAAAGTAAGGGTGTTAATAAAACTTGAAGTGTAAAATGACGATTTTTTCCTTTATAAATATACATTTTCTAACACTCAACAGACACTTCCCACCATCCTTTGGGAACTTATATATCCTTGTTGCTGTGGATTATGTCTCCAAGTGGGTAGAAGCTGCAACATTACCTACCAATGATGCTAAAACAATGGTGGCTTTTCTTCAGAAAAATGTTTTTTCCAGGTTTGGCACTCCTAGAGCAATCATTAGTGATGAGGGCACATATTTTTGCAACAAAATCTTTGCTGCAGCAATGATGAAATATGGAGTCAGACACAAGATAGCAACAACATATCACCCACAATCCAATGGCCATGCTGAAGTGTCCAACATCGAAATTAAAAAGATCTTAGAAAAAGTGGTGAACCCAACGAGGAAGGATTGGTCTTTACACTTGCATGACTCTTTATGGGCCTACAGAACAGCATACAAAACTCCACTTGGCATGTCTCCTTACTGAATTGTTTATGGCAAGGCTTGTCATTGCCACTAGAGCTAGAGCATAAAGCACACTAGGCATTGAAGAAACTAAATTGGGATATTCATGCTGCAGCAAAACAAAGGAAGCTTTAACTTTGTGAGCTTGATGAATTAAGGTTATTTTCATATGAAAATGAAAGAATTTATAAAGAGAGGACAAAACACTGGCATGACAAACATATTCAGCACAAGCAATTCAACCTTGGTCAATTGGTGTTACTCCACAATACAAGACTAAGATTATTTCCAGGAAAGCTCAAGTCACGATCGTCTGGCCCGTTTAAGCTGTTAAAGTTTTATCCTCATGAAGCTGTTGATCTTCTAGATGAACAAACAGGTCAAGAATTCAAAGTTAATGGACACATGGTTAAGCACTACATACATCCAGCAGCAGATTGTTCAAAGGAGGTGTTACTCCTTAAAGAACCCAGTTATTGAACAATTAAAGAAGGTCAGGCTGAAGGACCTTAAATCAAGCACTCCATGGGAGGCAACCCATTGTGGAGACAGCCACTTCAAACCAATTTTGATCTCCTTTGGTTTTGTTGACAAGTTCTCCCTCCTTACCCTTTTCATTTAATTTTGTTATTTCATTCCGGCCGTTTAATTTTATCTTTTCACAGTATTGCATCCTTTACTTGTGCTATCATTTGATCTATTTTATTTTAATTTCAGAATTAATTTTAGTTTATGGGAAATATATGTGACAATTGAATTCCATATTGACAAATGAGGTTGTATGGTGGCAGAGTGCAGAGGTGAGCCATGTGTCAGAGGCTTTAGTGTGGACTATGTAACCGTTGCTAGAGTAAGCAAATGGGTGCTGTAGCAACCAATTTTACCGTTACAGTAAATTAAAAGATGGAGCCTCTCACTTACCGTTGGAGATAAGTCATGACAGATGGAGACATGGATGTGGATGGAAATTGCGAACAAATCTCCGAAATTAATGCTTTAATTTTATTAACCGAGATTTTTGGGATATGCACATTACTTTTAAAATATTTTATGCCCTCATTTATCTTTGGTCACCGTAATTATCTTCAATTAAGAGTCCATTATAAAAAGGAGTCACTGTGCTTAGTGCTCTACGACACTATTCCCCATCTCCTTCGCGAATACAACTCTCCTAATTCTTAAAACTCTTCTTCTCTTTTTACTCTCAGGGACATTAACCTCAACTTGTTACTGCTACAGCAATGCCGAGGTATAAGAAAACAGCAAGCCGCCTCAAAGATCCATTAAGATTCCAGAGTTACCACGCCGAAGAAAAATATGAAGAATTCATAGAACCGCGCAGGATTCTGGAAGAAAAAGGGTTTCAATTTCTAGACCAACTCACGGGAATTGTGCAAACAATTCATAATGCTGCAGTAAAGTGAGGATGGCTAGAGTGTTGCAACCACCCTCAAGATCCTGTGCTACCCGTAGTCAAAGAATTTTACTCCAATTTGGTAAGCCTGATCAGCATAACATTTGGGTAAGACATACATTTGTCCCATTAGACTCCTGTGTTATCAATGCTTTTTATAACTTACCTGCTGAAATTACTTGTGAGTATACTAAGTTGCATGAGAAGTTAACCTCGAAAAAGTGGAACACCATTTTCACAACTCTTACAATTGAAGGGGCATCATGGGCTAACAAGGAGGGGCATGTAGTTAATATGATAGATTTGAAACCTATTGCTAAGGTGTGGGTGAAATTTCTGAAATCTAGGCTTATGCCCTCCACTCACACCACTACAGTTTCGCAAGAAAGGTTGTTCTTGTTATATGTCATTGTTCGAGGGCTTCCCATAGATGTGGGTAGCATCATCGCTAAAGAAATCCAAGATTGTGAAACCAAGACTCACCTAACTGCTGCCTTGTTATTTTCTTCACTCATCACCAGCATTTGTGTAGTTTTCGGTGTTCGTCTGGATGCCAGAGATGATCATGTCAAGAATGATGGTGCCTTTATGGTACGTTCCATTGAGAGAGTTGCCGGTGAGAATGCTGGAACAACCACTGAACCAGCAGCTGTAACAGGAGATAGGCGAGCTATTGGCTTAGAACACACCATCCAAGCATTCAGCGCAAGTATAACTCAATGTGTGGAAGCTCAGCAGAGGGCAAACGATCGATTTTAGAGTTATCTACAGCACCTGGACAACCAACTACACCAATTTGCTCTGTACATGAAACGCATTCACCGGAACTTCCCTGATGCACTACTCCAGCAGTATAATTTTGACACCAACACCACAAGAGCTCCAGCAGAAGCCAGTGAGGAAACCACTGCCACAGATGAACCAGCGGATGAAACTGAAGCTGAACCACAAGAAAAGGTATAATCAAAAGATGTTGACCCATCAGATCCACCTGAGGAAGAAGGTGATAAGTCTGAGACTGATAGCTCACCATAGAAGCATAGGACAATTCGAAGAAGGAACATGAGGAACCAACCATCCCAGCCCAGCCCAAAACCAGGAAAAAGCACATTATTCAAGAAGAAGATGAGGAAGACCTTGAAGAGGAGCATTCTATTCCAATCCCTGCGAGCAAGAGAAAGGACAAGGGCAAAGCAAAAATGGCAACACCTCCAGCCTCTGAAGATGAAATGGAGCAAGTCGATGTTGAGCTGGCTACTGCAGCAGCTCGAGCTATGCCTACACCTGAGCAAGCCAAGCAACTACTTGCGGTCATTGCTGCCATCACAGCTGAGGGCCAGGCAACTGATGCATTAACTACAAAGCCTCCCCAGCAAACTCCTAGCCAGCCTATTCGCACCAGTCCAAGACAATCCAGCAAACGAAAAGGCAGTACATTTACCGGTATTGCTACAGCAACCCCAGCCACAACTCCTCTCGCCAGCCCCGCAGCAAAAAAGACAAAGACATTGCCAGCTACTTCCCCAAAAGCTTCACCAAAGGATAAGCTGCGCAGTGCGTCCAAGAAGTGCTGATAGCCTCCCGTGATGTGCTGCAGTCCCCATCATAGGGGAGTACTCTTTCCTTACTAGTTCATTTGTTCTTAAAAAAAAAAATTTTTTTTCCTTCTGTTTGTCAATTTGTATGGTTTGTTCTATGGTCTTACATATCCTTGTCAGTTCGTGCGCCTTTGTTATGTATGCATGTGAGGACACAACATCTCTCGAGTTTGGGGGGGTTGTGTTTCTGAATGCATGTGTGTATGTTTGTGTTGTGTGAGGCTCTGTTATCTGATATTTGTGTATGGATTTGAAAACCTAATGAAGATACATTGAGTGTTATTTAGTATTTATAAGAATGCCAAGTAGAGATAGTTATAGATAGAAGTGAAATTCTGTCCCAACACTTAAACCTTGGTTGAATTGTATGAGACTGCTGGAGTAGAGCCAAAAGAATAGAAAATATCTTAAGTTTGGGGGGAAAAGCAAGTTGATTGACTGTGATATCTATGAAATAAACTCTGCTCCAATGGCTCCAGCTGCTGAGTAACCAGATCTGAGTATGTACCCCATATGCAGAATTGTGTCAAAGGTAGAGAGAGTTATGAGCAATGCTATAGCAACAACAAAAAAAAGAAGTCCTCTGTCTAAGGCATTGAGTAGCCAGGTTTGTTCATGAGCTCCATGTTCAGCCTTGAGTAAAAGATACCTCTAGATAAGATTCTACAGTAAATATTGCCGCAGCAACTCTGATCTGGGCATGGTTTGAGTAATTTGGCGTCATCATTACAAGTGATTGACATTCACATGAAAGACAAATGTTACAGTGAGGAGGTTGATTACTGTTGTGCAAATTTTATTGAACTTGCAAGTGCACGAATCTATTGTAGTATAGATCAATGGTGACGAGTGTCGATCCCACTCGTGTATGAGGTGGTTGGATTTTGTGGTGAAAGTGACTTAGATTGTCCTAAAATTGGAATTGAAATGGCGAGAATAAATTGAAGAGAAATCTATTAAGATGACGTACTTGGGTATCTAGATCCGTATCAATATGCATCATGGGCTAAATAATCCTTATAATGCCAATTCAATCATGAGGGGGGAATCCACACCTCATGAACCACACTCTAATCAATATGGTGCTAAGGGCTTATAGTGCCAAATAATAATAACCTTGTATTAGGGGACCGGTGAAACCAAGGCGGTACTAGACAAGATTAGTATTATTTGTCGACGAGAAGTCAAAACATTCACAAAAATTAGAGGGGAAGAGAAAATAAATTTACCAAATAAAGCCTATGACACATGTTGAGACTTCACCTTCAACCCAAGCTTGAAAGAAAATTAGCTACTCATAATTGAACTAGGGGCAAAATGGAAATTTATTAAAATACGTAGAAAATACAAGATGGAGAAGGAATTACAGAAAATGGATCCCAAAAATGGATTCATCTGGAAATGACTCATTCAATGTTAATGGCTCTGCCATAATATTTTCTGTGCGTTTCTTATCTTTAAATTTCAAGTCAAATTCCTGCAAAAGTAACACCCAACGAATTAGTCTAGCTTTTGCATTTTTCTTCGTGAGAAGATATTTAAGAGCAACATGATCTGTGAACACAATTATTTTACAACCAATGAGATAAGATCGAAATTTTTTCAATGCAAATACTACTGCTAGCATTTCTTTTTCAGTAGTTGAATAGTTCAACTGTGCATCATTCAATGTCATACTAGTATAATAAATAACATGGGAAATTCGATCCACTCTTTGTCCTAATACTGCTCCTACTGTATAATCAGATGCATCACACATGAGTTCAAAGGGTAAGCTCCAGTTTGGGGCCTGAATGATGGGTGATTATGTCAACAACTGCTTTAATTTTTCAAATGCCACAAGACATGAATCATTAAAGATAAAAGGTACATCCTTAGTAAGTAAATTGCATAAGGGTCTAGAAACTTTGCTAAAATCTTTAATGAAACGTCTATAAAAACCAGCATGCCCAAGGAAAGATATTACTTCTCTAACTATTTTGGGTGGAGGAAGATTAGAAATGAAATCCACCTTGGCTTTGTCAACCTCAATACCTTTGCTTGAAATGATGTGACCGAGAACAATACCTTGTTTTACCATAAAATGACACTTCTCCCAATTTAAGACCAAGTTCTTCTCGATACATCTCTGCAGAACTAGTGTTATATGATGTAAACATTGATCAAATGAGTCACCAAAGACAGAAAAATCATCCATAAAGACTTCAAGGAATCGTTCAACCATATCAGAAAAAATGCTTAACATGCATCGTTGAAATATAGCAGGTGCATTACATAATCCAAATGGCATTCTCCTATATGCAAATGTGCCAAAAGGGCAAGTTAAAGTGGTTTTCTCTTGATCTTTCGGTGCTATGAGAATCTGATTATATCCTGAGTAGCCATCTAGAAAGTAATAAAATTCATAGCATGCTAATCTATCAAGCATTTGATCGATAAATGGTAAAGGAAAATGGTCTTTACGTGTGACAGAATTCAACTTTCTATAATCAATGCATACACGCCATCCTGTAGTCACTCTAGTGGGTATCAATTCATTATCGGCATTCGTAACTACTGTGACTCCTGACTTTTTGGGGACAACTTGTACAGGACTGACCCATGAACTATCAGAAATTGGGTAAATGATACCTGCGTCTAATAGCTTAAGGACTTCTGTTCTAACAACTTCTTTCATATTAGGATTTAACCGACGTTGCATTTCCCTAGTCGATTTAGTATTTTCATCAAGGTGAATGTAATTCATGCAGTCTACTAGGTTTATACCTTTAATGTCTGCTATGATCCATCCTAATGCTCCTTTGTGCTCTTTTAAAGCATCCAACAACTTACTTTTTTGTTTGTCATTTAGGGATGATGAGATGATTACCGGTAGAGTACTTTCTTCTCCCAAAAATGCATATTCCAAAGTGTTGGGCAATGGTTTAAGCTCGAGTTTTGGTGGTGATTCTGATGTTGAGATGAGTTTCTTCTCTGATGGTGCTAGTTATTCAACTCTTGACTTCCATTTATTAGTGTCCATGGATGGTGCTGAGTCAAGTAGAGCGTTGACCTCATCGACCGATCTGTCAATATCAAAATCCAAACCAAAGTGAGTTAAATATGTTTGTAAAAGATCATCACTAAGGTTTGAAAGAAAAGTATTATCAACTATTGTTTCTATTAAATCTACATCAAAAATTTTGTGAGTTTGTTTGAAAATGTTGAAGATGTTCAGCTCCATAGTCATGTTGCCGAAGGACAACTACATATTTCCAGTCCTGCATTGAATGTGAGCATCCGCAGTTGCCAAGAAAGGTCGACCTAGAATAATGGGGATGTGCTTCCATGAATCTTGTATTGGTTGAGTGTCAATTACAATGAAATCAACAGGAAAATAAAACTTGTCTACCTGGATAAGCACGTCCTCCACAATACCACGAGGTATTTTCGTGGACCGATCTGCAAGCTGTAACACCACTGGAGTTGGGTGTAATTCTCCAAGTCCAAGTTTCAAAAATACTGAGTAAGACAACAGATTTACACTATCTCCTAAATACAACAAAGTATTCTCAATTGTGTGGTTCCCTATGCTACATGAGATAGTGGGGGAGCCTAGGTCTTTGCATGTTAGAGGAATTTTATGTTGGAGGATAGAACTAACGTTTTCTGTTAAAAATGCCTTCTTTTGAACATGAATGTTTCTCTTTTTAGTACAAAGGTCTTTAAGAAACTTGGCATAAGATGGAACTTGCTTTATAGCATCAAGTAAAAGGATGTTAACACTTACTTGTTTGTAGATTTCAAGAATCTCACCTGTGGATTTTCCCTTCTTTCCTTTAGCTAACCTCTGAAGAAATGGAGCTTTGGGAACGTATTCTCGTGGGTTGGTTTCTTCTTTCTCCTCCGGTGGAGAGTCCTCAACATTCAGAGGTACAATTTGATTTTCTTTTGTCACTGACATCTCCACTTTGTTGTCGACTTCTTTTCCTTTTTGCAAGGTAATAACTGCTTTGACCTCTCCATGCTGTTGTGGTGAACTGGTACTTGCTTCATGTACTCCTTTAGGATTAGGCACTAGTTGACTTGGAAACTTGCCTTTCTCAACAGTCATTGCCAAGGTCTGAACTGAAGAAGCAAGTTGTCCCACCATCTTCTCGAGGCTTGAAACTGATTGGGCTTGTGAGTTGAAGCCTGCTCTCAACTCATTTCGTAGTCCATCAATAGTGCGGTTCTGTTGCTCAATCATAGAGTGAGTAAGATTCTTGAGATTCTAGAATGAATCTTCCCATGGTCTGGGTTGAGAGTAGTTCTGGTTTTGATTGTATGGTCTAAATGGTGGCTGAGAGGCTTGAGGAATTGGTTGCATTGGTGGAGTTGGAGCTGCTGGTCCATTCTGTTGGAATCCTTAAGACCATGAAAAATTTGGGTGGTCTCTCCATCCAGGGCTATATGTGTTGGAGTATGGGTTGTAATTCGATGGTTTTCTCATTACACCTATGGCATTGACTTGATCTGGATATGAGTCATGGTCATGTGGCTCTGTTGATTTAGCAGTCGATAACGATGCTATTTGTCGAGCGAGACCTTCAACCATCTCCTTGACTTCTTTAATTTCTGAACTTGACTCACCAATGTGAACCTCATTTACTCCCTTAATTCTTCTAGTATTCCTGAGTGATCGACTCCGTTGTTGGGAATTATCTGCTTGTCGCTGGAAGAATTCCCAAATTTCTTATGCACTTTTTGACATTAGCTCTCCTCCACTTATTGCCATTAGTCATTCTTGCACATTCGGCAATAATCCCTCCAAAAAATATTGGCATTGGTGCCATTTCTCGTACCCATGATGTGGACACTTCAAGAGTAGCCCATTGAATGGCTCCCATGTTTCGAAAAACTGCTCGTCTTCTCTCTGGGTAAACTCTGAAATTTCCCTGCGAATAGCATAGGTTTTATGCATTGGGAAATATTTATTCAAAAATTTCGTTACCATTTGTTCCCATGATACAATGCTATTAGCTGGCAATGTATTAAGCCATGAACGAGCTCTATCCTTTAAAGAAAATGGGAATAGTCTAAATTTTACATCATCATCTGAAAAATTCTCATATTTAAATGTTTGACAAATAGCATGAAAATCATTTAAATAATTATATGGGTCCTCATTTTCTAGGCCATAGAATGTTGGGAGACAATTTAGCACACTAGGTTTTAGTTCAAAACTCCTAGCAGCTACATTTGGGTATCTTATGCATGATGTATTCAAATTAGCTAAAGGACTGAAATAGTCCTTAAATGGCATCTCTTGTGGTTGTAAATCCATTTTATTTTTAACTTGTTTGTGTGTGCGAAGTGTTTTCTCAAGTTCAAGGTCTATAGGTTCAAGATTAGGTAATAATGACGTTCGACCATGTATGCAGAACAAATAAAATAAAAATAAAGATGGGAACAAAATAAAAAATAAAGAAGAGGGAGAAATTACGATACTAACCTTATTGCGCTATTATAACCTTACTAAAAAAATACACAAAAATAAATACGTGAAATAAATTAACTAAAAATAAATTAATAAGATAAACCAAAAACAATTACAAAGAAAAATAAATACAAAATTAAATTACAGAATTTTAAAGAAGAGAAAAAGAAAAGAAATACTAACCTTTAAATGTAGATTCACTTTTTTTCTTTTTTCTTTTTTTTAAAGAAAAAAATACAAGAAAACAATTAAATGGAATTATTCACAAAAATTAATTCTATGAATTAAAATTACTTACCTCCCCGGCAACGGCGCCAAAAACTTGTGCAAATTTTATTAAACTCCCAAGTGCACGAATCTATTGTAGTATAGATCAATGGTGATGAGTGTTGATCCTACGAGGAGGTGGATTTTAATTATATGTAGAATTAATTTTGTATAAGGTGGTTGGATTTTGTGGTAAAAGTGACTTAGATTATCCTAAAATTGGAATTGAAATGGCGAGAATAAATTGAAGAGAAATCTATTGAGATGACGTACTTGGGTATCTGGATCCGTATCAACATGCATCATGGGCTAAATAATCCTTATTAATGCAAATTAAATCATGAGGGGGGAATCCACATCTCATGAATCACGCTCTAATCAATATAGTGCTAAGGGTTTATTGTGCCAAATAATAATAACTTTGTACTAGGGGGCCGATGAAACCAAGGCGGTACTAGACAAGATTAGTATTATTTGTCGACGAGAAGTCAAAATATCCACAAAAATTAGAGGGGAAGAGAAAATAAATTTACCAAATAAAGCCCATGACACATGTTGAGACTTCACCTTCAACCCAAGCTTGAAAAAAAATTAGATACTCATAATTGAACTAGGGGCAAAATGAAAATTTATTAAAATACGTAGAAAATACAAGAGTTTGGGGGGGAGGCCCCCTTTTTATAGATACATTGAGTAAATCATGGCCATCGGATTAAAAACAGTTTGGACGCTCAAGATTGCGCCACGTCATCAGTCAACAGTACGCGGTTTGAACAGTAACACGGTTTGACCCGGCTTTGAACAGTAACGTGGTTTGGTTGAAAATAATCCTGTGTAATGCATGTACCGTACGCGCAATTTTTGGTCCACTAATATGCTGCCACATCACCAATCAACAGTGCATAAGAATTTTAGCTCAACAGGATCGTGACACCTCATCAGTCAATGCCACATCATCGGTCAATGCCACATCATCGATCCGTCTATGCGAACAGTGTCGTGAATAGTACCGTACATGTGAACAGTACCATTTTTCCTTTTATGCTCCTCCTGAGGTTTTCGACCGTCCTGAGTTCAAAAGTGATGTCTGTTTTGCCGTTTGATCTCTCGTTTATTCTGAAATGACTATGATGCCCCTAAAATATATAAAATACTTAATTAAAATCAAACACACATAATTAAATTACAAGAAGCTTAAATACATAAAAGTAAGGGTTGTTATTAAGACTTAAAATGTAAAATGACGATTTTCTCCTTTACAAATATGCATTTTCTAACACTCAACAATTACTCCCCAATTTATCAATGATAAAAGCAACACAGTTTGAGTAGGTGAAATCTATGCTACCTCATTTATGAATGAAGTGTATCACTGCTGAAATTCATGCAGTCCTTGGTGATGTTACAGCATATTTAGAATTCAATCAAAGGAAGCACACACACACTATGGACAGAAAGAAGCTTAAGTCTAGAACTGATTTACTATGGTTATTTTGTGTGATTAGAATTGTGATCTGAAGGTGGAAGAATCCTTGCAAATTTGATAAAAGAGCTAAAGTTGTGTGCATGATTGTTTGCGGGAAGTGTTAGTATGTGTTATTACTTGAGGGCAAGTAATAGTTTAAGTTTGGGGGTGTGATAACTCTAGGAAATGAGAGTTATTACATCAATTCTAGACTTGAATCAAGATCACTTAAAGAACAAATAAGGTGTTTTTATTACATTTTAGTTACATTTTGCATAAACATTCATTTTAGTTGAGTCTTAATAAGTTTTGCTTGAATCAAAGTAATTTGTGCTAAAAACAAGTGCATAATTGTAGGTTCTCAGAAAGTCTTAATTCATGAAGGGATGTTGAGACAGTAGATGAGCAAGAGGAGGAAAGAAGATGGCCACAAAAGAAGAAAAGCACAATCGGGAATAATGTAGTGCTGTTGAAGATCCTGTGTTGTAGCAATCTGGGAGCAATGCGGAAGAAAACTTAGGCACGGGTCAGCGCATGTTTCCTAATTTAACGCATGCACGCTCATGGATTTATGTTTACCCTAATTTGTAATATAAAAGGGAGGCGTGCACCACATAGAAAGGCGGCAAGGGAATTATCATTAGAATAATTACAAGGAACGAAGAAGAAGATCAGAATTGAAGGCAACATTGGAGAATCGATCAGAATTATTTGGAATTGTCTTTCACTGTGCTCACTTATATTTATCTTCTTCCTTTAATTGTTTTGATGTATTCCGAGATTAATATATTTATGTTATCTTTCTCTTTCAGAATATGAACTAAATTTACTTGTAATTGAGTGACAAATAATCCAATGGGTTCTTGACTGTTCTTATATGTTGTTATAGTATTGTTGTAGCATTTTACTCTAGTAGTTCTTTTATGAATATAACTGTTATTTCAGTTGACCACCCATTTAATAGTTTCAGTTAAGATAGAGCAGCAAAAGGGCATGTCTTAACAGATATTATTAGAGTACTACTTTATCTTAAGTTGAGTTTCCTGGATTAAGTTATCTTGAATCCCATAAGGGTAATACTTGACGTTAGGATTTGTGACACACTAGATATAGTGTTCACCTTGTAGGGTGGAGAGATTAAAGGTTATAATGCTATACCATAAGTATATTAGCAACTAGTCATTGTTAATAGATTTAAAGGTATGAGACTTCCAAATTGCAATAGCTGCGGATGCAGATTTATTCTGCCCAGTGCTGCAGCACTTATTGTAACAGCTGGTGCTAAATTGATAGACAACAGTCACCCCATTAGGAGAGGTTGATCATTCAACTACTATAATCTCAATTGAATCTTAGACACATTTAACTTAATTTATTTCGTTACGGTATTATTTTATTTAATTCTTTCACAACCCTCAATTACTTTGGAAATTACTTTACAATTGTTTGTTTCGGTCCTAAGTTGGATTGTACTATTGTGATTGCTTTAACATTTTGATAACATCAATCCCTGTGGAGACGATCTTGAATACTTATCACTTTATTACTTGTTGTGTATACTTGCACATTGGCATTGGTAGTAATTGCCTATACAAATCAACCAACACTAACACACTTGAAGTTTTCCTTTAACTTCTGAATTTCTGAAACAACCCAATAGATCTCGTATCTGCTGCCCTGCTTGTTGTTAACGAAACTGACCACACCTTGAGAATCTGATTCCACGATTACAGTTTTCACTTTAGCTTCTCTCGCCACCAGCATACCCCATTCCATAGCTTCTGCCTCAGCATAAGAAACATCTCCATGAAACTTGGAAATCTTGATTGCAGCTGCTGTAATATACCTCGAATCATCTCTAATCACAGCCCCCAGCCCTGCAAGGTTCTTTTCAGAGTTGATAGCTGCATCAATGTTGACTTTTACAAAGCCATCTTGAGGGGGATTCCATGCTTGAAGAGGTACCCTCTGCTGCTTTTCACTGCAAGCCTCAGCTGAAGAATGCACCCTCTTATAAGCTACAATCATAGCTTCAGCTTTAGCTACCATAATCTAGGGGTTCTCCCTTTTTCCTTTGAATAGCAACTAATTCCTAGCATTCCATTTTACCCAAAAAATCATTACCAGTAGCTCCAGGTCAGCTTTGCTTCTCATCCTTTTCATGGCATGCAGCAGACTTAAAATATCTTGACTATAAGCTGCATTAATATCATCATCAAAATGGATGAGCCTTCACACCTTCTTGGCCGATTTGGAGGCCACTAGAGCATGAAATACATTTTCCATCCCCATTTTACACACTTGGCAAGTAGGTTCCTGGATTATCTTTTTTTCCACAAATTCTTAGCTGAGGGGATGAGGGTTTTGGCTGGCCTCCAGGCAAAGATCCTGATCTTTTGAGGCAAAGCAAAAGACCAAATAATATTCCATTCATTCTTTGAAGCCACTAAGCTTGAAGGCATTGCTAGAAACTTTATTTGGAGAGCTGTCTGGTACCCACTTTTAACTGAGAACTGGTCATTCTTTCCATAATGCCAAATAAGCTCATCCTCCCTTGGTCTTCTAGGTAGAGGAATCTTAGTAATTAAATCAGCATCCATCTTGTCGAAATGCTCGTAAATCATCTTATCATCCCAGCAGTTTGCCTCATTGATTAATTCAGAAACCATAGTATCAGATGGCAAAGTTGGCTTAACCACTGGCTTAAAAGTTAAAGGCTTTGGAATCCAATTGGCCTTGTGAATCTGAATTTTCTGACCATTACCAACTCTCCACCTAGAGCCCAAGCAAATAATTTTCCTTCCCCACAGAATGGTTCTCCAAATATATGAATGATTTGAGCCGAGCTTCGCATCTAAAAAATTTTTGTAATGGAAATACTTGGCTTGCAGGACCCTTGCCACCAACGAGTCTGGGCATTGTTGAATCCTCCAGCCTTGCTTTGCTAAAAGGGCTTGGTTGAAGCTTGAAAAATCATGAAATTCCATCCCTCCATTACACTTGGCCTGACTTATCTTCTGCCACTTCGCCCAATGAATATTCCTCTCCTCCCTCTTGGAACCCCACCAGAACTTTGCCACCATTCTTTGAATATCGTCACAAACTCCCATCAGAATTTTAAATACGCTCATTGCGTAGGCTGGGATGGCTTGCACAACAGCTTTGATTAAGACTTCTTTCCCTCCACAAGAAAAGAATTTATGCTGCCAGCTTGAAATCTTGTTGAAAATCTTCATCTTGATGTCATTGAAGAAGTTGCTTCTCTTTCTCTCGATCATAGACGGCAAGCCTAAATATTTTTCATGTCTCGACATAATATTGAGCTAAAACATATTCCCAATTGCAGCAACTTGATCTTGTTGGACATTGCCACTAAGAAAAAGAGAAGATTTCTCAAAATTAAATATTTGTCCGGAAGCTGTGGAGTAACACTCAAGGATCATTTTCAGATTTTGACAGTCGGCCATAGAAGCTCTGCTGAAGACAAGGTTGTCATCAGTAAATAAAAGGTGTAAAATCTTTAAATCTTTTCCAAATGATAACTCGTGGATGAGCCGTTGTTGCTCAGCCTACTGCAGCAAGGAAGAAAAAGCCTATGCACATGTAATAAACAAATATGGAGAGAGGGGCAACCTTGTCTTAAGCCCCTTTGGGGTTTAATTAAACCTTTCACTGAGCCATTTATTAAAACAGAGAAGGAGACTGAACTAATGCACCTCATGATCAAGCTAGTCTATTGATGCGAGAAGCCTAGGTGTTTCAAAGTTTGCTCAAGGAAATTCCATTCCAATCTGTCATAGGCTTTACTAACATCAAGCTTTAATGCAATTAAACCATTTTGCTTTCCTTTACAATGTCTTATCTTGTGCAAACATTCGTAGCCAACTATGATGTTGTCAGTGATAAACCTATTGGGGATGAGGGCACTTTACGACGGAGAGATGATTTTGTGCAAAATTTTCTTAAATCTATTGGCTACTGACTTAGCTACAATTCTATAGATAACATTGCACAAACTAATAGGCCTAAAGTTTGTTACTTTCCTATGCTTCCCGATTTTTGGTATCAAAGCAATGTAAGTGTGATTTAGAGGGGCTATGGTACCTTGTGAATTAAGAATATGCTAACAAGTAATGAGCACTCCCTCATTAACCGTATGCCAATGCTTTTGGTAAAACACTGCTAGTAAACCATCTGGCCCCGGAGCCTTCGTTGGACACATTTGACTCAAAGCTTCCAAGACTTCCTCGGCTGTAAACGGTTCCTCCAAACTCTCATTCATGCTGGCAGAAACTCTCTGAGTTATTCCTTTCAAGGCTGCTGCAATTTGTTCTTGTCTCGACTGGGTTAATGTAAAGAGGTTGGTGAAATAATTGCAAAATTCATGCTCCACTTCTTTTGGCTTCTCAATCCATCTTCCGAATTTATCTTCAATCCCCCAAATTCTATTTTTTTTCTTCTAGCCGAAGCCTTGCCGTGAAAGAATTTTGTGTTTTTTTCCCCTTCCTTGAGCCAATCTGCTCTTGAGTACTGCTTCCAGTAGATTTCTTCATCCATGAGGATATTTTGGATTTTCTTCTCCACCTTCCGAATTTCCTCACCATTTTCATATTGCACCCTTCTTTGTTTTAACCCCCGCAGCTGATTCTTTAGCTTCTTTAATTTTTTTGTCCCGCTTTCTAAACTCCATTTTGCTCCACCCCATCAGTTTAACCATCGAATCTTTTGTTGCTTTTCGAAAGGATTGAACTGGATTTTCACTGTTCCAATTGCTATACAATCTTCATTCCTCCTTGATTATACAGGCTCCACATATCCTCGTAATAGATTCGCGAGGAATGTCTACCACTAAGGTTCATGCCCCCACTTCGCTCTTGAACAGCCATCAGCACGGGACAATGATCTAAAGCTAGGTGTCAAGGTTGCTTGCTTCATAGTCCACAAATCTATCACTCCAAGCTTTATTGCAAATAAATCTATCCAACCTTTCTTCCACAAATCCCTGCCCATATCTTCCATTATTCCAAGTAAAATTGTACCCCTGATACCGTACATCCTTTAAGCCACAATCTCTCAAAACTTCTATAAAATCATTGATTAAATTCACGTTCCTGTCATTGCCACCACTCTTCTCATCCAGATGTAAAATTTCATTAAAATCTCCACAACACAACCAGGGGCTAGAAGATAAACCCGCCAGCCGCCTGAGGAGCATTCAAGTGTGTTTTTTCTGTCCTGTTTCCGAATGTCCGTACACTCCTGTAACTCGCATTCGCTTTCCATTTGGCATTTGAGTTTCGGCATCAATATGGTGCTGGCTGTATGAATTGATTTGCACCCCAGTATCTGACTTCCAGAGCATTGTTATTACTCCTCCTCTTCCATTACAATTCACCGCGAAGCAATTCTCAAAACTCAGCTTATTTGTAATCACATTCATTTGCATGGTTGATACCTTTGTTTCACACAAAAACACCAGCTGAGCACCATGCAATTGGAGGATTTTCCTTAAGGCTTGAAATGCTCGGGGATTCCCCAAACCCCGAACATTCCAGCTGAGAGTATTTATAGCTTCCGGCTGGGCTGACCACCAATCTCCGCTAATATCTCCATATTGTTTGCTTCCATGACTACCACTTCTTCCAGTACTAATAGTTCCCAACCCAGCTGGAGTCTTGCTGTTGGAGAGACATGCACCAAATTTTTAGTCTCGAGCTTATTGGGGCTAGAGAGCTTGGTTTTTTTCCTTGGGCTTTGCCCAAATTTTTTCACCCTTGGCCTTGTTCGAGCTCGTAACTCAATTTCCCCCCCCCCTTCACTTAGATCTCTAGTTAATTTCTTTCATTTCCTCTTGTTGGACTGTAGTTGAGATACTGCCGGCCTATCGCCTATTTCAGCTTCCTCTTCATGATTTATTTGTATTTTTTCCCTCTCTTTTGTAATTCCATTTCCCGCTTGTGTGCCCATTTTCCTAGGGACTGTTGCATTGCCAGTTTCCCAGCTTGCTTGTTGCCGTCAATTTGCTTTTTTTTCTCTGATTGTATCACTCCTCGCATTAATTGTTGCTCAGCTACTCCTCCTATCACATCCTTCTTGGCATGCTCCTTGGTTTGCCCCATTTCTTTCTCAATGGGTTCCGACCCGTTTGCCCCTATCGGGTTATCCTGGTTTTGCCTTTGCTGTTGCGGGGAGCTGTGATTTTCTGAGCTTGCTGATTTTTTATCCGATTTACCAGCCCTATAGTTCCACATTTCCTTGTTCCGATTCCTCTTTGTAAACCCCCTTACCGTAATCGCTTTCATCCAACTCCCATATGGTAGATCTTCTCTTTGTTGGTCTTGATACTTGCCACACTCCTTGTATTGATGTCCAATAATTCCGCAGCAATAATAAAAGTCCGGCAAGCGTTCATATACCACCGGCATTGGGATATCAGTTTCACCTTCCTGGTTTAGGAATAAAATCTTCTCTAGCGGCTATGTTATGTTAATTGAGACTCTTATTCTGGCAAATTCCCCAATGCAACCTCCATTATCATCCGTTTGGACCTCCTATACTAACTCATCTTCCCGCCCAAGTCCTGGAGAAATTCTTTATCCATACACGCCAGTGGGACATTGCAAATCTGCACCCAAAAGGATGTATGGGTAAAGGATTGTTTTGCGACTTCCCCAATCCCCCTTGGCTCAGTGAGAACAATCAAAGCCTTGTCGAAGTGCCACGGTCCCCCTTTTAGCACTCTTTTTTGTCTGCTTTTTCAGCAAATTTGAATATGAAGATGTTGTTCCCCACGCTTTCGATCTTGACTTCTTTGAAAGTCCTCCACACCTGCTGTAACGCAGCTTTAAGTCCATCTTTGTTTACTCCCTTTGTGAGAATTACTTTGCCCACTAAGCATCCTGCCATCATTTGTTCTTTCTTATTTTTCAAATTCACCTCCAGCGTTATTTTGGCTTTGTCTTCGTCTTTGATAGTTATTGATTTACACTTGCGGATTAGCTCTTCAGTATCCATGGTAGTTAATGCTTGGACAGGGAGTAAGTTATTTAGGCTCACTAACTTTAATTCGTGCCTCAACGCCCTACACTAACTTTGCTTTTGAAAATTTCTCAACCAACTCACCAACCCCAAAAGCTGACTTTTTGGATTACATTCCACTCACAGGGAGTGACCACATGAGTCCTTACGACCCCTCAAAACTTCCATTCAAGCCTCTCTAGGAGAGAGAGAGCTTTTCGAAAGAATAATTTCTTGGCCTTATTATTATTAATATCATAGGTTCATACCGTTAGGAACGAATATTTCCTACACTTCCATAATTTAAATTTATGATACATCAAGTTCAGGTGCTAGATTCAAGCTTTTATAAGTGAGTAAATTAATATAAGAGAAAATTGATTATTTATGTAGGGTCATTTTATGACGTCGTGATTGAAGTTATGACATAAATTATGTAAATGAGACATAAAATTTACAAATTTAACATAAAACTTATAAATCAACATTAACTGTAAAATAAACATAAATTTTAGAGATTAAAGATATGGCTTGTAAATGGAAGGTAAAAAAAGTAGATTAATTTAAAACTAGTAAATTGTTGTATTATTAGTAAATAAAACAAAAACTCACAAATATAACATAAAACTCATAAATCAACATTGATTGCAAAATAAAATATAAATTTGAGAAATTAAACATAGGATTTGTAAAAGGAAAATAAAACAAGTAAATTAATATAAAAATAGTAAATTGATGTGTTATTAGTAAACAACACTAAAACTTGCAAATATAACTTAAAACTAGTAAATTAATATTAACTGTAAATAAAACATAAATTTTCAAAATAAAACAAAAGACCTGTAAATAGAAAGTAAAACAAGTAAAAGTAAATTATTGTAAAATTGGTAAATTGATGTATTACTAGTAAACAAAACAAAAATTTACAAATATAACATAAACTAGCAAATCAACATTAAGCACAAAATAAAATATAAATTTTTGAAATGGAACCTAAGACTTGTAAATGGAAGGTAAAAGAAGTAAATTGTTATAAACTAGTAAATTAATGTATTATTTGTAATCAAAACAAAAACTTGCAAACCTAACATAAAACTAGTAAATCAACACTAACTGTAAAATAAATCATAAATTTAGTGAAACATAAGACTTACAAAAGGAAGGCAAAATAAGTAAATTACTATAAAATTGGTGAATTGATGTATTACTAGTAAATAAAATGAAAACTTATAAATATAAAATAAAACAAGTAAATCAACATTAAGTGCAAAATAAAACATAAATTTTGGTAATGGAACTTAAGACTTGTAAATGGAAGGTAGAACAAATAAATTAATATAAACTAGTAAATTAATGTATTACCAGCAAACAGAAGACAAACTTACAAATATAACATAAAACTAATAAATCAACACTAACTGTAAAATAAAACATAAATTTTGGAAATGAAACATAAGACTTGTAAAAGGAAGGTAAAATAAGTAAATTACTATAAAACTGGTAAATTGATGTATTACTGATAAATAAAATGAAAACTTATAAATATAACATAAAACAAGTAAATCAACATTAAATGAAAAATAAGACATAAAGTTTGTAGATTATACCTAAATTTATGAATAAAAGGCAAAATAAGTAAATTAATATAAGATTTATTGCCAAAAAAAAGTTCACAATTGTAAAATAAAAACTCGTTATAATGTTTATTACCTTATATATTTATTGATTTTTTAATTTAAATTGAATAGTGTTAGTTTTTTCATTTATGTAATACATGTGATGTTTTATTAAGGATGAAATTTATGCTCAAAATTGGATTTTGAAAAAAATATTATTTTAATATATTTCATAGTTGTTGTAAGATAAGGTTATTTTGCATCTTTCATGTCGGATTTTGATGTCTTCACCTCATCCTCTACCATTTCTGACCATCCATCGCCACCGAAGATCGTTGCTTGTCGTCGATCAACCACTTAGAGATTCACAATTGTCAAGCTAGATTCCGGCACTATCGCCGCGTATGGGAGCTCACTTCTAGTACCGTTAAATTCATCTAGGCAAGAAGTGTCTAACTTGAGCCTCTCAATTGCCATTGCTTGTGGTCACTATTGACTGGCACGAGCATTTAGGTTATTCATACTCTGAGAGTAATCTTGTAAATTTTGATCTTGTAGATATTTTAGTAATTTGAATGGAGGGTAGTTTAGTAATTTAGGATTCTGATGGTATTTCAATAATTTATGATTTGATGGGGATTTTAATAATTTATGGATGTAGGATATTTTAGCAATTTTATGAATATGGGAATGATTTATTACGGGTAAATGTTGTTTCGAGCTTGTCAGTTGTACTTCGTATTTATGGAAAGTAATTATGTCATTTTCTTGATTTAGGAGAAACAGCAAACGAGAACAAACTCGGGATGTTGACGATACCCGAATTTGAACATCATCACTTTGAGTGGGATATATAAAACCTACTTTCATAATTTATTATGATAGTGAAGCATGTTTGTGAAATAAGTATTTTAAATACTCAGACTTAGTGATTTTCTCGAAATGAATTTTAATTCACGTATTGATATATTATTAAAATGTGTATGGTTAATGGTTTTCCATATAAACTTTGACTAAAGCATGAAAGTATTTTAAAGACAAGAAAAGTGGATTCAAATGTGTTAATGAAAAGAAAAGTATGATTTAAAGTGTGATTAAAAAGTATATAAATATGAGTATAAAAATTATTTTTAATATCATTAGACAATACCCTTCCCCTTCAGCTATAGTACTATGATGAGATAAGAGGCGTTTAGGGCCCATTAGATCTCCATGGCCATGTGTTTGATTTAAATGTGTTAATGAAAAGAAAAGATATGAGATAACCCGTGGAGTTCGAATACAATTGTACCCAAATAGTACATCATTGCATTGTCCGTGGGGATCCGGGTATGAGATATATGATGAGATATGAGATAGCACTTCTCTATTTATCTGTGTAGCTCCAGACATCACGGCACCTAGAGAGTGCATCATTGCATCGTCTATAGAGGTCTGAGTATAATGAGATTATTCCCTTGGATATTTGTTTAGTGATAATTTCAGTATTCAGTATTGATATTATAAGTGTTATGATTTCCTTGATTTTATGCAACATTATGTATTATTGCTACATAAGTACATGATTTAAATTAAATAAACTTATTTTTAAGTAAGATTATTTTAAAAACTACCTTTCACTCACTGAGCCGTTGAGTTTTCTACTCACCTCGTTTTATTATATCTGCTCCCCACAAAAGATTTGCAGGTACAACAGTCAACCCATCAACGATAGTTATTTTGAAATTATGGCCATGTGATGGTGCTAGGAGTCATAGATGTTTTTGTTGGGATATCTTGGATTGTATAATTTTGTTATATTTTGTGATTAAGGATAATATATTGTATTTTGACATTAGATGTTTGGATGATGTTTGATATTTTGATTGAGAAAGTTGGTTGTGGGATGTTAGTTGAATATTGAATCCTTTTGGGAGTGCTTGTTTTATAAATTTGCAGGTTGGGAATATTACATTTATAGAGAAGAGTGATGTGCTCATAATTTATCTATTATTTTAATGGTTCCATAACTTAATTTCATATTAAATTATATTTTATTATATAAATTTTTATCTTAATTTTTATATTTTGTCATTGTAGGAATATTAGGAATATTCATGAGAAAGGACGCTTAAAGAGGAAACAAATTGGAGTATAATGGAAATAATGTGGAAGCAAAAGGGAAAGAAATAAAAAGCCAAATCAAGGATGATTGAATTTAATCATCATGCATGCAACACGTGGGGGAAGCTTTGAATATTTTGTTGACAAATATGGCAACACGTGATGTGCTTTGGCTTTGCAAATTGGCCAATTAATTGTACAAGTTAAGCATGCATGAACTAAAGTGGCGGCTGAGATTTAGTTTTTCTTTCCATGTGAGGATTTAGGCCGCAACAATATAAAAACAAAAGGGAAGAAGGCAGCCGCACAAGAAGAATTGAAGCCAAGAGAAAAAAAAGAATAGAGCAGCAGCCGCAAGTCTTGAGCAAAAGTCCAGAGTAACAAGAACAACTTGGAGGAGGAGGAAGATGCATTAATTCTTGAGTTTTTCCTTTCTCTCTTCTCGATTATCTTGCTTGAATGTTTCCAATTAAATTCATGAATTCTCTTTATATTCTCATGAACTAATTTATTTTTACTAGGGCTACAATGTAGCCTAACTATGAAGATTTAATTCCATAAATTTATGTTATTTTTAATTTATTATTCCATGGTTGAGTGTTCATTATTGTATTTTATACTTTTAAATATCTGGCCAATATTTCAATAATTGGATGATACATAATGAGACCGAGAGGAGATTTATGTATTTTTGCTTTGAGTAATGGATGCCATGAATTGAACGAAAGATAGAAATGTGCCAACGTGATTCGTGCAGTTTTATCTAAGAATTTCCATAAAGCTCAATGAATCTTTGCGTATTTAAATTCACATAGAGATATAGTGGGTTAATATGTGAAGGAATTTTTTATATTACTCGAGAGAGAATATTGAATAGATTAGGTAAATTGACTATCAACATGGGTAATAAACTTCAATTGCATAGATGAAGGATTAAATTGGATTGGTTATGGTGAAATCGGATGTCCTAGTGTTTTAATCTCTTGTTGATTTTTTGTTACTACCTTATCTTAATTTAATTAATAGTTATTTTATTGTAATCTAAATTTGCTTATTCGATTGTTTAAATAAATTAGGGATAGAATAATTTCGGTAGCTAATAAGATATACAATCTCTGTGGGACGATATTGTACTCTTCATTATATTACTTGTGCTGACTAGTACACTTGCTAATTTACACATCAAGTTTTTAGCGTTGTTGCCGGGGATTGTTTAGATTAGTATCGATACCAACTAACCTTTAATTTAATTTGAATTTGAATTTTATTGTTTTTTATTTTTATTTTCGTTTTCTTGTTTAATTTTATGAGACATTCAAGAAGTTTTGATTTATTGCCTTTTGATCTAGAGATTGAACATACGTGTAGAAGTCTTAATAGAGAAAGGGGAGAAGCTTTACAGGAGCAACAACTAATCATGGCTGATGAAGCATTACATGGAAATGAGGATGCGAGACCTTTAAGAGATTATGTTGTGCCTAGAGTTAATGGTGCTCGTTCAAGCCAATAATTTTGAAATTAAGCCAGCCATAATCTAGATGATTCAGACGTCAGTACAATTTGTTGGGATGCCAAATGATGATCCAAATGCTCATATTGCAAATTTCTTGGAAATTTGTGACACATTTAAGCAAAATGGTGTTTTAGACAATGCTATCAGGCTAAGGCTTTTTCCGTTCTCATTGAGGGATAAAGCAAAAGAGTGGTTGAACTCACTCCCTGCTGAAACAATCACTACATGGGATGGTTTAGCACAGAAGTTTTTAGCAAAGTACTTTCCTTCAGCAAAAACAGCCAAGTTGAGGAATGACATCACAACCTTTGCTCAGTTCGAGATGGAATCATTATATGAAGCGTGGGAGAGATACAAAGACCTACTAAGAAAATGCCCACATCATGGTCTACTAGTTTGGCTTCAGGTACAGACATTTTACAATGGTTTGGGATCCAATACCAAAACAATGATTGATGCTGCAGCAGGAGGAACGTTAATGGGAAACACACCAGAAGCAGCTTATGAATTATTGGAGGAGATGGCATCTAACAATTACCAGTGGTCTTCAGAGCGATTAATGCCAAGGAAAACTATAGGAGCCCATAATATTAATGTTGTCACTGCTTTATCTGCATAGATGACTGCTTTATCTAATAAGCTAGAGCACCTAAATGTCAGTGCTATTCAAACTCAAGTGTGTTAATTATGCGGAGGGAACCATACCAGTGTCAACTGCCCAGTTGGAAGTCCTCTTTCGTCGTCATCTGCTGAACAAGCTCATTATGTGTCGAACTTCCAAAGGCAACAAAATAACCCATATTATAATAACTACAATCCTGGCTGGAGAAACCACCCGAATTTGTCATGGAACAACACTGAAAATACATTGAAGCCACCTCCAAGGTTCCAATCGCAAGAGAAACAGTCAAATTTGGAAGATGCTCTTACCTAACTTACAATAAATATGTCTCAATTCATGACCAAAATAGAGACAACTTTTCAAAATCAAGCTGCATTAATCCGAAACATCGAGGTGCAAATGGGTCAGATTACAAACTTGTTATCCAGCAGACCACATGGCTCTCTGCCGAGTAACACATAGACAAATCCAAAGGAACAAATGAATGTGACTATGCTTCGGAATAGTAGACAACTTGAAGATCTGCCAAAAGAAGTAAAGTTGAAAAAGATAACATGGAGCAAATTAAGGACACCACTAGAACATCCGAGACAGGAAGTGCAGAAATTCCACAATCACAACAATCAGCACCAGTTAAAGCCTATGTCCCTCCAATCCCGTTTCCTCAGCGCCTTCAGAAAAAAAAATTAGATAAGCAGTTCTCTAAATTTCTTGATGTCTTTAAAAAGTTGCATATTAACATTTCTTTTGCAGATGCATTAGAACAAATGCGGAGCTATGTTAAATTCATGAAAGAAATTTTATCCAACAAGAGGAAATTAGAAGAGCATGAAACTGTGTTGTTAACTAAAGAGTCAACTGCAATTCTACATAATAAATTGCCACCGAAGTTGAAAGATCCAGGGAGTTTTTTTATCCCATGCACTATTAGAAATACTTATTTTGATAAAGCTTTGTGTGATTTAGGTACAAGTATTAATTTGATGCCTCTATTTGTTTTCAGGAAATTAGGACTTGGTGAACCAAAGGCAACAATTGTTTCTCTTCAATTAGCAGATAGGTCTATAAAGTATCCCAGAGGCATGATTGAGGACGTATTTGTTAAGGTCGACAAGTTTATATTTCCTGCAGATTTTATTGTTTTGGATATGATTGAAGATCGAGAGATACCAATCATTTTAGGCCGACCATTTTTGGCTACGAGAAGAACTCTTATTGATGTCCAAGAAGGAAAACTAATTCTTAGGGTGCAAGATGAGCAAGTCACTTTCAATGTGTTCGAAGCAATGAAATATCCATCCAAGATCGACAGATGCCTTCAAATAGACACCATTGATAAAGTGATAATTGAGAGCTTTTGCGACACAATGCCAAATGACACACTAGAAACATGTATTGTTCACTCTGGGACTACTCAATCTGCGAATATTAGCATTCAGAAGTATGCACATTATTTGGAAGCTTCACCATTCTACTTTAAAAAAAGCCAGAATTAGAGGAGCTTGGTAGAAGTCCTTCTAGACCAAAACCTTCAATAGAAGAACCTTCAAAACATGAGCTTAAGCCTTTGCCCTCACATTTAAGGTATGCTTATTTAGATGATAACTCTAAGCTACCAGTTATTATTTCTTCTGCCTCGACAGATCTTGAAGAGGAAAAGCTACTTCGAGTTTTGAGGGATCACAAAGCTGCATTATGATAGACTATTGCCGACATCAAAGGAATAAGTCCTTCAATCTACGTGCATAAGATTATAATGAAGGAGAGTTATAAGCCCACAGTACAGCCACAAAGATGCCTAAATCCGAACATGCAAGAAGTGGTTAGGGCAGAGGTGCTTAAATTATTGGATGCTGGGATAATTTATCCAATCTCTGATAACAAATGGGTCAGTCCAGTGCAAGTGGTACCAAAGAAGGGAGGAATGACGGTCATGAAGAATGACAACAATAAACTTATCCCAACAAGGACAGTCACAAGTTGGCGGGTATACATGGATTATAGAAAACTTAATGCTGCTACTAGAAAAAAACCATTTTCCATTGCCTTTTATTGATCAGGTGTTGGAGAGACTTACTGGCCATGCCTACTACTACCTTTTATATGGATATTCAGGCTATAATAAAATTCTTATAGCACCAGAAGATTAAGAGAAAACCACCTTTACATGTCCTTATGGTACCTTTGCTTATAGAGGAATGTCATTCGGCTTATGTAATGCACCAGCTACCTTTCAGTGTTGCATAATGGCTATATTTTCTGATATGGAGGAGAGATTCATTGAGGTGTTTATGGATGATTTCTCAGTTTTTGGATCTTCATTTGATCATTGTCGAAACAATTTAGATATAGTTTTACAGCGATGTGAGGAGACAAACTTGATTTTGAATTGGGAAAAATGTCACTTTATGGTGCAAGAAGACATTTTACTAGGTCATCAGATTTCAGCTAAAGGAATTGAAGTTGATAGAGCGAAGATTAAAGTCATTGAGAAGTTGCCACCACCAACTTCCGTGAAAGCTGTAAGAAGTTTTCTAGGGCATGTCGGGTTTTATCGATGTTTTATTAAAGATTTTTCAAAGATAACGAAACCCTTGTGCAACCTTTTACTCAAGAATGTGCCTTTCAATTTTACCGATGAGTGTTTGCAGGCTTTTAACACTTTAAAAGAGAAATTGATTTCAGCTCCAGTTATTATGGCTCTAGATTGGGATCTGCCGTTCGAGGTTATGTGTAATGCGAGTGACTATGCTATTGGAGCAATTTTGGGGCAACGGTATAAAAACATGTTGCATGTTATTTACTATGCAAGTCGAACTCTGACAGACGCGCAATTGAATTATGCTACCACTGAGGAAGAGTTTCTAGTTATTGTGTTTGCACTTGAAAAATTCTGCTCATATTTGATTTGCTCCAAGGTAACAATTTACATTGATCATTTAGCTCTCAAGTATCTATTTACAAAGGCAAATGCAAAATCAAGACTGATCCGTTGGGTGCTCTTACTACAAGAATTAGATTTAGAGATTTGAGATAAGAAGGCATCTGAAAATCTAGTGGGGGATCACTTATCTCAATTAGAGCAGGGAGAGCGAGGGGATAGTGTAATGGTTTCAATCAACGAAGAATTTCCTGATGAAAAGTTGTTGGTCCTTCAAATGTACAACACACCATGGTATGCATATTTTGTGAACTATTTGGCGAGTGCCATTGTTCCTTCTGATTTATCATATCAACAGAAGAAGAAATTTTTTCAGATGTCAAGTATTATCTTTGGGAAGATCCGTTCTTGTATAAGTACTGTTTAAACCAAATCATTTGATGATGTGTCCCGGAAGAAGAGATGAGAAGCATCTTCCAACACTGTCATTCTCGTGAAGTTGGTGGACATTTTGGCGCAACCAAAACTGCAGCAAAAGTGCTTCAATCAGGTTTTTATTGGCCCATTTTATTTAAAGATGCTTATCCTTTTGTTGCTGCTTGTGACCGATGTAAGAGAACTGGTAACATTTCAAGGAAGAATGAAATACCACTAACTAATATTCTTGAAGTAGAATTGTTTGATGTTTGGGAAATTGACTTTATGGGTCAGTTTGCATCTTCCTTCAAGAATAAATATATTATGGTAGCTGTTGATTATGTTTCCAAGTGGGTTGAAACTATTGCTTTACCTTCCAATGATGCTCGGGTTGTTGTGAATTTTTTAAAGAAAAATATTTTTACATGGTTTGGCACTCCAAGAACAATTATAAGTGATGGTGGGAAACATTTTTGCAATCGGCAATTTAAAGCCCTCTTGAGCAAATATGGAGTCACACAGAGAGTTGCCACCCCTTACCATCCACAAACTAGCGCCCAAGTTGAAGTCTCGAATTGAGAATTAAAGAAAATTTTGGAAAAAATAGTAAATGCTTCGCGGAAGGATTGGTCGACAAAACTAAACGATGCACTATGGGCTTATCGAACAGCTTTCAAAACGCCTATTGGTATGTCTCCTTATCATCTAGTATTTGGAAAGGCATGTCATCTACCTGTTGAACTTGAGCATAAGGCATATTGGGTTATGAAGATTTTGAACTTTGACATGCAAGTAGCAGGAGAAAAGAGATTGTTGCAACTTAATGAAATGGATGAATTTCGCAATGCAGCTTATGAGAATGCTCAAATCTATAAAGCCCGCACTAAACATTGGCATGACAAACATATACTCATACGTGAATTTCAGGTTGGCCAAAAGGTTTCATTATATAATTCTCGACTTCGACTTTTCCCAGGCAAGTTTCAATCCCGTTGGTCTGGTCCTTTTACAATAACAAAAGTCTTTCCGTCTGGCGTGGTAGAAGTTTCACATAATACAAAAGGCACATTCAAGGTTAATGGTCATCGATTGAAGCCTTATCTGGATGATGCATTTGATAAGCACAAGATAGCTACTGAGCTGTCTAGTCCTGAATGACGACCAGAGACAGTCAAGCTAATGACTATAAATTAAGCGCTTCTTGGGAGGCAACCTAAGTTTTCTAAACTTTATTATTGTCATTTTTATCTTTCCTTATTTTTTTCTTTTCTTTTACTTATTTTATTTTGTTTTAGGATTTTGTACAAGTTTGGGGGTCGATGAATATAACTTTCCACATGCCTTTCAACGACTCAGCTACAACTTCACATTTTCAACTGCAAAACCGGGGGAGTTTCTCTTTTCCTTTTCTTTTCTTTACATTGAGGACAATGTTTATTTTAAGTTTGGGGGTGGGAATATTTTCTTTCATTTTTAGTTAAAAAAAAATTTTGTTCGTCTCAATCAAACAGGTACATAGAAATAGAAATATTTGAGCAAAATTTGCGGACAGGTAAAACAAAAAACACCCAAATTTGCAAATCCGATTGGCAGAGATCAATTTAATGGCATACATACGATGCGGACAACACAAATGCCAAAAATAGTTATTACAAATTTACAATGGCCATCCATTTGCCCCGATAATCGGAATAATGAAGCGTATATAAGGGCAGGAAAGGAGTGGGAATTAACAAGAGATATTGAATCTCTCTAACTTGATAATAAATTTAATTTGATTGGATTGATATTGATTGACATTGAAATCATGGGGAAGAACATGCTTGTTTCGATGTTGATCATGTCAATGCTATTGAATGTAGCCGTTGGATTCCTCGATCCACTCAAAAATGTTGCAAACCGTATGTAATAATTAATCAACTGTCCTTAATTAGAGTACTTATTGTGTTTTGACTTCATATATTCAATTAAATTTTATATATGCAAGAGTACTAATTTTCCAGTTTTTTTAAAATTGTGTTTTTTCAAATATTATTTCAGAGGCACAAAAGGGAGTACAAGACATTGCCAAGCAGGCTTTTGGCAGAAAGACATTGGAGGAGATTGCAGCAGCACAATTGCAAGCACCTGGCGATTGCGATGAAGGAAAACTCATTCATAACCCTCATGACGCTCTTGGTGTGACTGATAACGGTAAAAATATTATAATTGGGGCAAACTTTATATTTAATTAGCCAGCAAATTGGAGGGAAAGATGACTCCGGATTAATGCGTTTAAAATGCGAACTCAAATGCAACGAACGTTATGTCTCTTTTTTTCTTTTTCTTTTTTCTTTTTTTAAGTGTATTAAGGTTCATGTGTCCTGACGAGAGACTGAATTTTACAGTGTTCTGAAAAGCTTAAGTTTGTACATATTTCCAGGATTAGAACTCGGTAAGGACAGGGGCGTTGAGTTTACTGACCAAAAGACCCCAGAGGAGAATGGAGGAGAGCAAGCTTGTGATCAAGGTCCAGCTCAAAATCTTGCGGGCAATATTCTAGATGGGGCTAAGAACATTCCCAGGCAGCCTGCTAACTAAAGAAGAGGAAGATTTGGAGTTATGGGCCGACTGCACAGAGTGTATCTTAGTATTTGCATATTTTAATAACGTGCTCCCCCCTTTGATTAATCTCCCTGTAATTGAGAGTGATTGAGTGGCCGCTGCGCAGGCACACCACTAAGTTTAAAAATAATTAATAATAAAATAAAAAAATGTCATATGCATGACAATATTAATAATTGGTCACACATTAATGGAGATAGATGTTATATATAAAATTATTTTCCGTGCTTGTTCTGTATGCCTTGTCGTTACAACAAATGGTTAATTGGTTTTGGGTGTAACAATTTTGGGTTGAACAAGTCAAAAGTTCTACAGTCATGATATATGAGTTGTCGTTACAACAAATGATAATCAATCAAAATTATAGAGGATTACTCAACGCAATGAAGATTGCAGATGTTGCTATAAAACACAAAATTGTTGCAAAGTGATAAATGACTTGTTACAACAGAAAATAATCAATCAAAATTAGAGAGGATTACTCAGACACAATGAAGACCGTAAATCTTGCCAAATCAATACATAAAAGTTTTTGGGTAACAAGCGTTTTTAGTTTCTCTAACATATTTGTTAGTATTTCGGTTAGAGAGTAAATCTTGCAGAAATCTTCATTGAACGACGAAGACAAATTCCTTTAGAAAGCTAATAGAATTGACAATTTTCTAGTTGTAATTAGTTGTAATTACTTAAATGATTTCATGATAATTCTTAATAATCTTTCATTAAAATTTGTGTATGATGGAGCATTTTTCAGTTATTATACTGTAAAATAGTTCTCATTTTCATATATTTAGTATTGTCATATTTTGTATCTATAGAGACAAATTTTTTCCATCACCATATACATCACTTTTTTGTAGTTAATAATAAATGGAAAATTATTTTGATTTAATTAGAAAGTAAAATCTGTAAGTTTAAGGAAAATCAATGTAACACATGCACTTATTATTCAAAATTAAGTGAGTTATTTTATTTTTCCTCTTCGCTTTATTATTTTTTTAAGTCATTAGACTTATTACAAATTGTTACGGATAAATTTGATGCGACTCGATTTGTGACGTGAATAGATGGATATGGGTCGTAAAATTTGACAGGTTTAATAAATGGATCATGTTTAAAATAATTTAAATTTGTTACAATATGAAATCCAGACAGCCTGAACACGACAATAGCTGTGTAGTCAGATTTTATTTCAACACTTAGGTCTAGTATTAGCTTAATTTGTATTATGCTTTAAAAAAAAAAAGAGAGAACTAGTTCAAAAAAAGAGAAAGAGAAAGAGAGAGAGCTGCTGACGAATTAGGTCAACCCAACCCATAAAACTAACCCAGACGAATCTCACAATTTTGGCCACCTCATTGGCTGAGCAAAGTACCAAACAAAAGCTTGTGAGCCAGCCATCACTTCCCTGCTGTCATCGTTGCCAAACACCCATCGAAAAGCCGCAGATGGAAGCTTGAAAACCTGCGAATTTTTCACCTCAATTTGTCATTGTTCATGTCAGATTTTGGCATCTTCACTTCATCCTCTACCATTTCTGACCATCCATCGCCACCGGAGATTGATGCTTGCTGTCGATCAACCACTTAGAGATTCACAACTATCGAGCTAGACTCTAGCACTATCGTCGCGCATGGGAGCTCACTGCTGGTACCATTAAATTCAGCTAGGCAAGAAGTGTCTAACCCAAGCCTCTCAATTGCCATCGCTTGATTTTCGGTCACCGTTGACCGGTAACATTTAGGCAATTCATACTTTGAGGGTAATCTTGTAAATTCTGATCTTGTAGATATTTTAGTAATTTGAATGGATGGTAGTTTGGTAATTTAGGATTCTGATGGTATTTCGGTAATTTATGATTTGAAGGGGATTTTAATAATTTATGGATGTAGGATATTTTTGTAATTTTATGAATATGGGAATGATTTATTACGGGTAAATGTTGTTTTGAGCTTGTCAATTGTAGTTCATATTTATGGAAAGTAATTATGTCATTTTCTTGATTTAAGAGAAACAACAAACAAGAACAAATCCGTGGATGTTGACGATACCCAAATTTGAGCATCATCACTTTGAGTGGAATATATAAAACCTACTTTCATAGTTTATTATGATAGTGAAGCATGTTTGTGAAATAAGTATTTTAAATACTCAGACTTAGCGATTTTCTCTAAATGAATTTTAATTCACGTATTGATATATTATTAAAAAGTGTATGGTTAATGGTTTTCCATATCGACTTTGAATAAAGCATGAAAGTATTTTAAAGACAAGAAAAGTGGATTCAAATGTGTTAATGAAAATAAAAGTGTGATTTAAAGTGTGATTAAAAAGTATATAAATATGAGTATAAAAATTGTTTTTAAAATCATTAGACAATACCCTTCCCATCCAGCTATAGTACTATGATGAGATGAGAGGTGTTTAGGGCCCATTTGAACACACATAGAGGTTTTGGGCCGTGTGGTTTAGTACTTTTGCCTTTAAGAGGCATATGCATGCCGTATGATGATAATAGGGATACATATACAGAGATATAGATGAGATATAAGGCTTTCCAGGCCCCGTCTATGTACACACACAGAGGCTTTAGGCCATTTACTTGGGTGCATTTTGTCCTTTGTGGACTAGATTATGCATGCAAAGATATGATAAGGTATGAGATAACCCGTGGAGTTCAGATACAATTGTACCCAAATAGTACATCATTGCATTGTCCATGGAGACCCAAGTATGAGATATGATGAGATATGAGATAGCTCCGGACATCACAGTACCCAGAGAGTGCTTCATTGCACCATCCATAGAGGTCCGAGTATAATGAGATTATTCCCTTGGATATTTGTTTAGTGATAATTTCAGTATTCAGTATTGATATTATAAGTGTTATGATTTCCTTAATTTTATGCAGCATTATGTATTATTGTTACATCAATACATTATCTAAATTAAATAAGTTTATTTAGGTTCTTATCATATTTTGATGTTATTTAGGTTCTTATTATATTTTGGTGAAATTATTTAGCGAAAAGATTAACTTATTTTTAAGAAAGATTATTTTAAAAACTACCTTCCACTCACTGAGCCATTGAGTTTTATACTCATCTTGTTTTATTATATCCCCCCCCCCCCCACAAGAGATTTGATGGTACAGCAGTTGACCTATCAACGATAGTTATTTTGAAATTATGTTCACGTGATGGTGCTAGGAGTTATAAATGTTTTTGTTGGGATATCTTGGATTATATAATTTTGTTATATTTTGTGACTAAGGATAATCTATTGTATTTTGACATTAGATGTTTGGATGATATTTGAGATTTTGATTGAGAAAGTTAGTTCTGGATGTTAGTTGAATATTGAATCCTTTTGGGAGTGCTTGTTTTATAAATTTGCAGGTTGGGAATATTACATTTATAGATTTAATATGAGTATAGTCAGTCATATCTAGATAAACTCACCTTGGGGGGTTTCAAGGCAGGAGGGTTGCCGTAATCAATTAATTTGAGTTAACAGTATAAAAGAAATTACAGAACATCACTCATTAGCACAACATTCTACACAAGCTCTTTATAATTTATGCCACTAAACTTACATTTTAGATCAATCACTCAGAAATTTCTTGATTATGAGATGAAAGACAGTGCCATGTGATAATTTAAGTGCTAATTTTGTTGGCCAACCCTACTCAATAGATACAGTCGTTCTTCAGCTTCCAACATAATGAGTGGGGTAAAAGCTTGTTTAGTCCCTATATTATGAGGTTAGTGTTCATTTAGTCCATGTATTTTTAAAAACACCTCAAAACGTCCCTGCTACTAAATATTGACACTTATGCCATTATTTTTTATTATTTTTAACTTACTTTTACAATATTACATTTTTACAATAATGTTTTTTTTTGGATATTAATAAAAAAATTAAATTATCAAATTAAACTCAAAAATAAAATAAAAACAAAAAAGGTATATATTAATTTTTGTGGAAGCTCACGTATGTCTAAAAAATTAATATCGTAAAAAATTACATTATCAATTTTTTTAGAAAAATTAATATTTTAACTCAAGAGTGTGTTCCACAAAAATTAATATATTTTATTTTATTTTATTTTATTTTTTGGTGTTAAACTAGTAATTTATTTTTTTCTTTTTAATAATGTCTAAAAAAATTATTATAATAGGGTTATTTTTTCTTTTTAATAATGTCTAAAAAATTATTATAATAGGGCAATATTATAAAAATAAGTTAAAAGGAACAAAAGATAATGGCAAAAGTGTCAATAATTTAATGGTATGGATGGTTTGAGGTATTTTTAAAAATATAGGGTCTAAACGGGCACTAACTTCAAAATATAGGGACTAAACGAGCTTTTACCCTAATGAGTGTCTTCTAATTCAATTCCTTCAAATGGGCATGGGCTGCATGACCTAATTTCAATCAAAATATGTTCACTATCAATTCATCCTAAGGTCAAGGTCTTCAACATAATATATATAGATAGATAAATAGATAGATATGCAGCGGGTGATTGAAGTGTTGAGAATAACCTTAAATGCAAATCAAATATTGTTTCAAGTCTATACCGCAGGAGATGTAATACCCAAAGTGGGCACTTCCTCAGTCCTCACCATATTTTCAAGTTTGAGGGTTCAAGCTTTCCTATGTGTTGTGGACTGTTTTTTTTTTTTTTTCTTTTAAGAATTGGGCATGGATTGCAACTATGGATTTATTTATTTTATTATTTGCAATAGTTGTAGTGACTTCATGGTAATACCAAAAGAAATATAATACCTGAAGTCGGGAAAAAAAAAAAAGGCATTGGAAGAAAATACATATAGGAAGATTTGTTATTATTTTTTCAAGAAAGAGGTTGTTGAAACTTGAAAGTTCATTAATAAAAAAAAACTAGAATTGAAAGGTAAAAAAAATATTTTCATTACCAAAACAAAAATTGAAAGGTAAATTAAATATTTTGAAATGTAGGATGGTTGTGTATGATGTGTAGGGTATTTACTGGAGGTCATAACTTGTGGTACATGTGTCGATTTTGAGAGTACAATATATTCAAAGTTTGCTACAAGACAAACCAAACCCAAAATACATATGCCATTCTACCCTATAGTCAACCTAAAAATTTCATTTTTCCTTCGTCATTTTTTAATTTTAAGTTATTTTATTATTTTTTCTATTGCTTTAAAGATTTTAATATTTTTTTCCTAAACATTGGATTTGAGTGCCCTAATTTTTCTTATTTAGTTTATGAGAATTTGGATATAAAATGATATTTT
Organism: Citrus sinensis; assembly: GCF_022201045.2. Classification (NCBI taxonomy): domain Eukaryota; kingdom Viridiplantae; phylum Streptophyta; class Magnoliopsida; order Sapindales; family Rutaceae; genus Citrus; species Citrus sinensis. The sequence goes on along the minus strand of NC_068563.1, from coordinate 7,461,758 downwards.
AAATTGATCTATTTTGGTAAATTCACAATATTAAGGGTCAATATAAAAGGATCATTAAACTCTAGGCTTTTTTCATTCCTCATTGTGATCTTGGCCTTATTATTGTTAATATCATAGGCTCATACCGTTAGGAACGGATATTTCCTACACTTCCATAATTTAAATTTATTATACATCGGGTTCAGGTGCTAGATTCAAGCTTTTATAGCTGAGTAAATTAATATAAGAAAAAAATTGATTATTTATCATTCTTTTTTCCAATGATTCAGGTTTAGTAAATACGTTTAGGAAATTTTGACAATTTGTCTCAATCAAACAGGTACATAGAAATAGAAATATTTGAGCAAAATTTGCGGACAGGTAAAACAAAAAACACCCAAATTTGCAAATCCGATTGGCAGAGATCAATTTAATGGCATACATACAATGCGGACAACACAAATGCCAAAAATAGTTATTACAAATTTACAATGGCCATCCATTTGCCCCGATAATCGGAATAATGAAGCGTATATAAGGGCAGGAAAGGAGTGGGAATTAACAAGAGATATTGAATCTCTCTAACTTGATAATAAATTTAATTTGATTGGATTGATATTGATTGACATTGAAATCATGGGGAAGAACATGCTTGTTTCGATGTTGATCATGTCAATGCTATTGAATGTAGCCGTTGGATTCCTCGATCCACTCAAAAATGTTGCAAACCGTATGTAATAATTAATCAACTGTCCTTAATTAGAGTACTTATTGTGTTTTGACTTCATATATTCAATTAAATTTTATATATGCAAGAGTACTAATTTTCCAGTTTTTTTAAAATTGTGTTTTTTCAAATATTATTTTAGAGGCACAAAAGGGAGTGCAAGACATTGCCAAGCAGGCTTTTGGCAGAAAGACCTTGGAGGAGATTGCGGCAGCACAATTGCAAGCACCTGGCGATTGCGATGAAGGAAAACTCATTCATAACCCTCATGACGCTCTCGGTGTGACTGATAAAGGTAAAAATATTATAATTGGGGAAAACTTTATATTTAATTAGCCAGCAAATTGGAGGGAAAGATGACTCCGGATTAATGTGTGTGAAATGCGAACTCAAATGCAACGAACGTTATGTCTCTTTTTTTCTTTTTCTTTTTTCTTTTTTTAAGTGTATTAAGGTTCATGTGTCCTGACGAGAGACTGAATTTTACAGTGTTCTGAAAAGCTTAAGTTTGTACATATTTCCAGGATTAGAACTCGGTAAGGACAGGGGCGTTGAGTTTACTGACCAAAAGACCCCAGAGGAGAATGGAGGAGAGCAAGCTTGTGATCAAGGTCCAGCTCAAAATCTTGCGGGCAATATTCTAGATGGGGCTAAGAACATTCCTAGGCAGCCTGCTAACTAAAGAAGAGGAAGATTTGGAGTTATGGGCCGACTGCACAGAGTGTATCTTAGTATTTGTATATTTTAATAACGTGCTCCCCCCTTTGATTAATCTCCCTGTAATTGAGAGTGATTGAGTGGCCGCTGCGGCAGGCATACCACTAAGTTTAAAAATAATTAATAATAAAATAAAAAAATGTCATATGCATGACAATATTAATAATTGGTCACACATCAATGGAGATAGATGTTATATATAAAATTATTTTTTTAAATATTTATGGATTAAGTATCTTTTTAAAAAAAATCACGGATCTCGTATTTAACGTAAAAATTATTTTCCGTGCTTGTTCTGTATGCCTTGTCGTTACATCAAATGGTTAATTGGTTTTGGGTGTAACAATTTTGGGTTGAACAGGTCAAAAATTGTTTTACAGTAGTGACATATGAGCTGTCTTTACAACAATTGATAATCAATCAAAATTATAGAGGATTACTCGACGCAATGAAGATTGCAGATATTGCCACAACAACACATATATGCTTTTGGATTATAAGCGTTTTCAGTTTCTCTAATATATTTATTTATTTGATTTATGTATTCCGGTTTCTCTAACATAGTGATAAAGAATTTATAGAGTAAATGTTGCAGAGACCGCATTGAACGACGAAGATAAATTCCTTTAGAAAGCTCATAGAAACTCGTATAATTCCCTAGTTGTAATTACCTAAAAGATTTCATGTTAATTCTTGATAGTTCCATTAAAATTTTTGTATGACGGGCCATCTTCTAGTTATTGAAATGTTTATGCAGAAACCTGGATGAGTTGTGTAGCGACCAGACAATCACGTCAACACTTAAATTTGTAGTTTTTTGGGGAGAAGGTTCTGTGGTACTTCCTCACTATTGAACAAGTTGCTGCTACCTCGAGTACTTCCTCCAAGAACATATGTGTTCACAAAAACCAGTCATGGAATGCTGGAGGTTTTCCCAACATAAACCCTTTGACGCTCAAGTTAGCAATCTAGGTCTACTTGGAAAAACTTGTGCCATAACTTTCGTAGCTTAATTACAATTGTTCCAAGTGAAAAGAGTTAATTTTAACAAAAAAGAAAGATAGCCGAGAGAAATTGTAAAATAGATAGAAAGAGAGAGAGTATATGAGAATTAAGTATCTAACCCTTTTTACCTCCATTCTTTGTAGCTTTTATATCCAGACAGAATTATCATCCCCATCCTGCGTCTACATCCTGCGCAACCAGCATACCAGCCCGCGCTTCATCCCACGTCCCGGCCGCGTCTCCACCAGCCCACGTCCGCAGTTGCACAAGCCCTTCAAGCAACCCACGCCCAGCAACCAGCAGCCGCGTCACTCTCCTATGTTCAAAGGACCGCCGCTTTTCACATTCAAACAAAACCCGTGAGTGAAATTACTGTAACAATGCCGAAGAGAAAAGCATCAACTTCCAAGTCATCAACGTCTAAAAAGAAACCCGTTGCAAAGAAATCCAAGATTGCCGCTCCCACTACAGTCCCATGGAACACAGTTTCAGATTCACGCCAAGCCGTGAGACAAAGATCGAAACATGGAAAAGGCATGAGTGTTTTGCCACTTGCTGAATCCAATCTCGGAGGGTGCCTCACATTCACGACTCAACAAGAGAAAGAAAGGTACAAAGATATTTCCAAGCGAAAAATACTTCCAGCTAAGTATATTCATTACCCGATTCTTGAAAAATTAAATGTTAAGGATAATTTTAATTCTTTGATAGATAAGATTGGTCTGTATAAGTTTGTTGATGTTGATTGTTTGGGTTATGTTGAGTTGATTAGGGAGTTTTATGCTACTTTTCAATTTAATATACCGAATGATTTTACTTTGCATACTCCGAATGTTATAAAGTTTAGGTTAATAGGACGAACTTTTTCACAATCTATCACAGATTTTAACCTAGTTTTAGGATTCATTGATGATGATTATTCTTCTAGTTATGCATATTTAGGGACAACTTGTGACTTTTGCGAAAATTTTGAGCTTTATGGTCTTTGGCGTAATTTATCTTTTGATCACAATGCCTATGACCCGAGTAAATCAAAGAGCTCTTTCTTACGTGATCCTGTTTTGCAATGTGTACATCGGTTCTTAGCATATAATTTTTTAGGAAAGAAAGATCACTCGGGAGTTTTCTCTAAAACTGAATTTTATTTTATCTAGTGCATGTTAAATGATGTGAGACCTAATCTAGATTTTTGGTTAGCAGACCAATTTCAGAGTGTGCTTAAAAGGTATAGGACTTTATTTCTTGGTCTATACATTACTCTATTAGCTATAAACTTATGTGTGCTTGATCCTGACAATAATGATTTACATCCTGCTTGCAAAAAGGAATTTTTGGATATGTCTTTGTTTGAAAGAACAGGTGTGATCAAATTTAAGGAGGGGAGATTTCAGTTTACTGAACCTGGACTCACTCAACTTCCAAAGAAGCTTTATGCTAGGAGTGGTGCTACCTTTGATGACGAGTTTGACGATGAAACTACTGCCCCACTAACTATTCCTTCTACATATGCACCACCTTTGAGCATTCAGTTAGAGAAAATAGAGCACAAGCCGAACAAGATGGAGCAGAATTTGGCTGCATACTTTGAGAGTGTGGGATTTATCCCACCATTTCCGTCAAGCCCATAGACGTTATGTGGATCAAAGCTCACAATTCAGGGACATTTTACCTTTAATCTTTTATCCTTATGCTTTATTTCTTTATGTGAGCTTTGATTATCATACATTGGGGACAATGTGAGTTCTTGGTGTGGAGGAGGGATTTTTGCAATATTGATGTCTGGAAGTATTATTTTCACTCTACTCATCCTAAAATGATTTTGGAGTTAGTATGTTTCATATATTATTCTTAATTTCTTTTCTTTTCTTTTCTTTCTCACTGCATACATCTTTCTCACTTCTTATCCTTTTTACCTTTCCTTTTATATATCACTTATATCTTCTTCTCATTCTACACCATTATTGATGCTTGATTCATTTGAAGAGTGTACATGATTTGATGGCAAATTTACCAACTTTGTGAGGATTTCAGCCTATGAGCAACCATTTTGCTCTAATTATTTTTGTTATGTGAATATCAATCTTAGTTTGTTTATTCTAGAACTTGTTTTGTTATGCATGTTGAAGCCACATTATAGGATTTTATGCATTAAAATGATAAAGGCACACTACTTTCCATTTTTCTATTTTCACATTTTTCTTCTTTTTCTCCACCCGAAGACCTTTATTTGTTATCTTTGCTTGAGCCTTAACCATTCTCTTCACTTGTTTTACCCATCTAATTATCTCCATCTACTTACCCATTTTCCTTCTTTTTGACCCTCAATTTAAGGAGATTTTTGGACTCATTGTTTGGATATATTTTGTATATATTTTATTGCTTTTACTACCTTGAATTAAAGTTTCTCAATTAGATCAACAAGCATTAAGCTTGAACTAAATTGTGCAAGGTTCATTTCTTTTGTTTGATTCAAATATATATATATATATATATATATTTACATTCTTGGTGACTCGAGTATAAATAAGTGTTTTGATATCATAAGGTTCATTCAATGAGTTCATTATTCTCATTTTGATCTCTTTTTCTTTCATAGACCTTTCTTTTTCATTTAACCCTGTTACAACCTTTCAAAGACCCTTAGATTTTTGCATTTAATTCATATTTTGTGGATTGAGATGTGATATATGAGCAAGCTTATAGTAATAGCATTCTTTGATTTGATTTGAGTGCATAAATGATACCCTAAACACTTTGAGTGCATGGAGTGAAGTCAATGAGATGGCTATTAAATCTTGTTGCACTTGAATTTTGAATGGATCTTCTTGGTGGTTGAATTTTTTTTTTATACTAGTTTATGAGATCCTATGCTTTAAAATTCTTGTCTCTCGAATGTTGATTGATTTAAATTCTCGAGGTATGCTTGCTTAAGATTGTTTTTGGATGAGTTGAGATGAGAATTGAGTGGAGATTTGGGATTAGTCTTGAGTTATATGCTTGAGGACAAGCATTATCTTGGTGTGGGGGAATTTGTTAGAGTGCAAATTATGCACTAGTTTTGCATTGTTTACCTCCTTTAGTATCGATGTTTTGCACTTAATAATAATGATTTACTTGTGTTTTATTTTTGTAGGTGCAATTCTATTGATTGGTGCTAAAATTGAGCTACAAGATGATGGTTGAGGATGATTATTTTCCTAGAGAAATTATGAGCTTCAGAAGAACTTTGTTGATAAGGCGTGGGCACGTGCTGTCAACTAAGGACCTACATTTTTTATTTTAACGTGTTTTGTCTTTTTGGTTATTTTGTAATTTTGAATTTAATATTTAGATAATATTTTAGATATTTGTATTTTATTTTTGGAAAAACTCTATAAGAGAAAGGAGACGTGAAAAACAAAGGGGTATGAGATTTTTGAAGAAGAAGAAAAACTTTAAATCTAAATTTTTCTCTTCTCTCTATGAAAAACTAAACATATTATTCTGGTTTAAGGTTAATAAAGCTTTGACTCATCATTACTGTGAGATCTTTCTTATGCTTTAATTATTTTATTGTTTTTTGGGTATTTATTTCTTCTCTAAATTATTGTCATGATTATGTTTGTTAATTAGATAATTGGCCACTATTTTAATTATCAACTTAATCTATTGTCAATTAAAAGATTCATCGTATGAAGATTTTAATGTTTGTGACAAATAGCATAGCAGTGCGTTGTGTTATAAGAATAAACAATCTAATTTAAATGAACCATCGTATGCGTTTGTTGATTAGGATTTGGGTCTCTCTGGTTTTTCAGGTTGTCAATTGATTAAATCCTATGATCGTATCTAAGGTTGTCTATATATTAGGGAAATAACCAATGGTCGTACCTTGGTTATCGATTAGTTAAGGAGCGATTGGCTATTAGAGGGTCTCAGTAGTTATAACCGGTCTATTCATAAGTAGTAATGATTTATATTTGAATCAATAATCAGTAGTCGAATCAAGCTAAGTTCAATCCTTCAACCAGAGCTTCCCCCAATTTGAATTACAATTTTAATTTGCATTCTTGTTATTTTAGTTTGATTTTTATTATTGTCAACAATCCCCTCATTTTACATTTTACATTTTAAAAGGATTTAAATAATTACCATTCTCTGTGGACACGACCCTGCTCAATCACTATACACAATTTATTTAGAGTAGTTATTTATTTTTACTGGCTTCGATAACCATCACTACCTCTACCTACCCATTGGCTTTCGGGTGAGCTAGTGAGCAGAATTTCAACTTTACACCTAGGTTCTAACAAAACACAAAACTTTCTAAAGATTCGAATTGCCTACCATTTTATTGCTATCGAGGCATGGAGAATTTCATATTTGCACACTAGGTACTTCTAAAAAGAATCAATTGTCCTCTTTCTCTGATCTTGTCGAGAGTCTCAACTTCAACCCATTTTGTGAAATAATCAATGGCTACAATAGCTTGAGCAGCTGCTCCTCGTCCTTTAGGTAATCGTTTGATTAGGTTGATACCCCATTGTGCAAATGGCCATCGCAAGGACATAGTGGTCAGCTTCTCTGGTGGTTGTGTTAGATAGCAGGCAAAATCCTGAAAGTTTCTACAACGTCTGGTCTTATTTTGCTCGTCCTTGTGCATCATTGGCAAAAAATATTCCTGCCATAAAGCCTAGAACACTAAAGACCTTGCCTTTGAATGATTACCACAGATCGCTTCATGAATCTCTATCAGCACATATTTTGCTTCATCTTTGTCCAAGCATTACAGGAAAGCAATGTATACCCTCGCCTTTACAGTACCCTGCCCAACCATTAGAGGAAGGCAACAAATCCTTGTTCTCTTTTTTCTTCTTTAAATAGCTCCACTGACTGTAGGTTTTTGTTCTATCTTAACAAACAGCCCCAAAATATTGATGCAGAAATCTGATCGAGTTGCGTAGTGACTATACAACCACGTCAACATTTAAATTTATAGTTTTTAAAGAGATGATTCTGTGCTGCTTTTTCACTATGGAATAAGTTCCTGCGACTCGAGTACTTCCTCTAAGAACACTTATGTTCACAAAAACCAGTCAAGGGACGCTAAAGGTTATTTTGACATAAATTTTCCAATGCTCAAGCCAGCAATCTGGGTCTATTTGAAAAACTTGTGCCATAATTTTCATAGCTTAATTACAATTATTCCAAGTGAAAAGACTTAATTTTAGGGGAAAAAAGAAAGATAGCCACGAGAAATTGTAAAATAGATAAAAAGAGAGAGAGTATATGATAATTAAGTGTCAAAATTTCTAGCCCCTTCACCTCCGTTCTTTGTAGCTTTTACATCCAGTCGGAATTTCAGCCTCCTCTCCACCGCAACTGCTACTGGGTTGGTTACATAACTGTGGGTGAGTCGTGAGTGGGTAGCATAGCTGCTGGTGAGTGAGCTTCGTGTCTGAATTCTTTGGAGGAATCCCACGGGTGGAACTTTGACTAAGCCTTCGATTTAACTTGATCCTGGTCTCTCCTTGCATGTCCTCGAACCGACTCTATTCACGATTCCAACCACATGCCTTGTTAGTATAATTCTCTTTGGGGAGTCATTTTAGGCGAAGGGGAGCACTTCTACTTATACATGCCTGGTCATGATGATTTTCACCCCAAAACATATAATATAAAATAGTTTTTATTTTTATATATTTTGTATCGACATATTTTGTATTGACAGAGACAGATTATTTCCATCACTATATAGACCACTTTTTTTGTTGTAGTTACACAAACGGAAAACTATTTTTGTTAAGATATATGTGATGAAATTGTAAAATGCAAAAATCATGACTGTTATATATTATGCATGCCATTTAATATGATAGAAGGGTGGTTTCTCTCACAAAAGATATATCCTTATATGTTTCAATTTGAACGCATAACTTCCAAATGGTTAGTGGACGTTATCAAACTTGTACCTGGTTTTTGATTGTTTATATAAAGACATGGCTACATCATAAATAATTAATTTTTCTAAGACACCATAAAAGATTTAAGTGTTTAACTTATATGTGTACTTGGGCATTTGCATGTGACCATCAGCCTAATAGTGGCGTATATCGATCAATGAAATCCTATAGTGGTTTTAGAGCCATGTTTTAATGCATAACAAAGATTCAAGTGTAAGAAAGTTTTATCAAGAAGTTCATCTTGATTTAATTCAAATAAATACATTTTCCATTCTAGAAATATTCTAGACGTCCTAACAAGTTCATATAGTTTAAAAACACTAAGTTTCGGTGTCTGGAAGAGTAAAAATCGCAAAAATCAGTGATTTGTTGCAGGCATGCCCATCATACACGCTCTAGAAAGACACATGTAGCAACAATCGCGGATGTGTGTTATCCACGCTCCCCTATCTGCACTTGTTTTAGTCGATCCGACCTGAGGCATGCCCAACCCAACTCTTGCTTGACTCAAGTCTAGATCCACATATTGATTTTTTCATTCGGCATTTTTTTACCCAATTCAACCTGACTTTGACCCGGTTGTTGACTATATGAACTAGACCATTTGTGAACCGCGGCTTCGCCCATTTCTAGTTCATTCGATTGTCAGATATAATTCAGGCATCAAATCAGCCCCAAACTGTACCAAATTTCGCATTTCAAGTTTTTCCACCAATCTAAAGGGATTCGTGCCTTAGAATTTAGTTTTAAAGATGCAAGATTTAGAAAGTTGGGGAAGCGCAGCTAATTTTGCAATTCTGCTTAAGCATAAGAAGGGTCTTTGCATGCGAACGCTTATGCTTGCTTGAATACTTCCAGAAGCTGCCAAATTTAAAGAAATCAACTTTGCCATTCCAGATTTGAATATGAGGGAAATCAGTTCTGGTTGGCAGATTCAAGCTCTAAGTCCACTACTTCTCACAAGGGTTCTAGACCAAACTAAATCAATTTACTTGCATCAACAATATGATGATAAGGAAATTATCGAATTGGCATATCCAATATCTGTAATAGTGAGAGAATCATCAAGGCCATATCTACATTTGCACTTGAATGAGTATAGTTCTAGGTTGATAAATTCTAATGATTAATGAGTTTATTCCACCCTACTATTATTAAATAAGTTATAAATGAGTGTAACACATAATACTACAGTTGTAATCTCTCCACTAGTTAAGTAATAATAAATATTAATACTAGTGTTATTTATTTGCTTAGTTCTTAAAAAGGAGGAGTAAAACAAATTCAGATGCAGTTAATGTAGAGAGATTCAATAATGTTAATTTTACCATTTGAAAAAGAAGAATTTTTTATTTGTTAACACATGAAAGAACTTTGCATAAAATTATTAAAGATAAGCCAACATATGACACAGAATTGACAAGATGGGAGGAGGATAATGCCTTGGCAGGGCTATAATACTAAAAAATATGCAAGATAATTTGATCCAATTATATAACGGGCTTGCTACTGCAAAAAAAAAAAATCATGGATTTGTTGGAAAATAAATATGGTCTAAAATCTAAAACTTATGTACAACTTCAGTTGCCAAAATTTAATGGTTGTGGTATGCCTAAAAATGATAGTGTGGTGGATTATATTATGAAATTTGAAGTTCATCAAAAGATCTTTACAATGCAGGCCTTTCTATTCCCAAAAAACAAAAAAAAAGGCAAGTATCAATCCTTCTTAATGGTTTCCCAAGAACTTGGAATCGTGTTGCGACATCTTTGACACATAGGCAAAAGGAATTGTGTACGTTACTATCATTTTTGGCATTAGAAGAAGGTAGATTGAATTTTAGGAAAAGGGAGAATTGTTCTAATAATCTTCTCTTGTCAAAAAGCTCTTATAATAAGATAACCAAATCCGTAAGTAACAGGCTCAAGAAGGAGAAACACACAGCCCCATGGAAGTTTGGACGATTTCATCTGGAGAGATATTGTTCATTTGAAGGTAAAATATCTAAAGCAAAAGAAAGACAACAAAAACCACAAGGAAGTTTTTTTTAACAGTTTCTAAAGCATTCATTGCTGAATTTAATGGTCGACGATAGCCAGATTCTAGTCAATAATGACAAAGGCCAGTTTAGAAAAAATTAAAGATAAAGCACTAGGAGAGTATTGCTTATACGTGGGAAATAATACCTATGTTAATGTGGAAGGCATAGGGGATTATAAAATTTCCTCTAACAATTCCACCATCATCATGAAAGAGTTTTTGTTTTATCTAACAATGGAAGAAATCTAATCTCTATGTCTATGTAAGAGAAAAAAAGTTTTGAAAATTAGATTTAGGTCTAAGTTCGTGACCATAGGAACAGATGGTCTTGTAATGTTGAGGTAAAAAAGAATTCATGATGTGTGTTCCACTGGCTTTACTATCAATAAAATTGCTTCTTCTGATTGTGTTGATGTGTTTGATTCTCATGACAATACTTTTCTTTGGCATTTACAATTAGGTTATATAAAAAAAATTAAAAATTAAAGTTGATGCTTTTTTACATATATGAATCATGTGTTAAAGGAAAATTATAAAGAAAATCTTTTTCAAAACATTAGAAATCATTAAATTTACTTGAGATAATTTATTTATATTTATGTGGACCTATGAGAACAAAAACATGTGGAGGTATGTGTTAGCCTAAAGGGCTACACATACTATAATTTTGATGATAACAAACATGTGTCTTAAGTAGTGTGATAAATATTATCTTGTATTTCACATTTTCATTAGTTCTTGAAAGATAATATTTATGGGAGTGAATCACGTGAAATCAAGCACAAGACACTTAACGGACAACGACTTGATCAAGAACAAAGTTTAGCTCAATGGAGTTATTATTGTGACAATTTTTTTGTAAATCTAGTCTAATTCATTATATACATGGTTTAGCATTTAAGAAGTTCAAGATTTTATTTAGTAAATCATTATTTTTCATAAACCAAAAAATTTTATATTTACACGACAAGTATTTTGTAGATTTGATTGTTTTACAGATTTTGGATTAAATTGAAAAAGTTTTGAAATAAACAAGTATTATGAAAAACCTCTTTGAAAAGTATTTTAAAGTTTTGGGCTGTATCATAATTTTAAAAAATTTTGGGCATAACAAGCATTATTTAGAAATTCTAAATTTGGACCTGTTTGTAAACATGTAAAATATTTTAGACTATAGTGTAATTTTAAAAAGTTTTAGATTACATTTTAATTTTTAAAAGTATTAGGGCCAAAAAGTAAATATCAAAACTATGGTGGGAAGACAGAGAGTTAGAGGCTAGCCGCCAATGGTTAGCGGCCAGCCACCTGAGGCAAATTTTTAAATTTTCGAAGCCAAAATTTGCAACGGTCACTTGCACTGTACTAAGCGGTGATCCGGCTAATTAAGAGGCTAGCCGGTTATTTGTTGATTTTGTCTATAACAGCTACTTTTTGTGTTAAAACTATATAAACTCAAATCCATCATATTTTGAGCTTCTATTTCGCAAATCATCATATATTAAACCTCCATTGTGCTATCATTTGTATATTCACTCTAAAAGAGAGTTATTTACTGTAATCTTCATTTCTTTATAAAATTCGTGAGAATTTAAGTGTGAGAATGACTTGGCTTAAGAGATTGAGAATAATCTCTTGTTGTAAAGGTCCATTGACACCTTGGAAGGCAATTGTAAAAACTTGAACCCTTGGGAGGCTTGGATAATGAAATCCTCAAGCTTGGTTTGCTTGGAGGTGTGGACATAGGCGGGGATTGCCGAATCACGTAAAAGATCTTTGTGTTTGCTCTCTCTTCCATTACATTGTTAAATTGTTTTTTATTTCATTAAGGCATTATATTAAATTTTTGTGTGGTTTGCTTAGCTTAAGTTTTAAAAACGCAATTCACCCCCCTTGCGTTGCATAATTAGTATTTCAGTATAAAATACTTCATCACATTTATAGATGACTATTCACGATTCGGCATATATACTCGTTAAAACACAAGTCTAAGGCTTCAGAAATATACAAGAAGGAAGTAAAGACTCAATTAGGTCGATCTATTAAAGCCTTTAATAGTGATGGTGGTGAATATGAAGCTATTGATGATTTCTACAAAGAAAGTAGGATAAAGCATATCTACACAATGCCTTACACTTCACAACAAAATGGAATTGCAAAAAGAAGAAATTGAACTCTATTAGATATGACGAGATCAATGATGTCTTCTTTGGAAATGTCTATACAATTTTTGGGAGAGGCATTATCTAAAGCAACATATATATTAAATAAAGTTTTTACAAAAGCTAACCTTTAACACCTTATGAAATTTGGATAGGTACCTAACCTACCTTGTCAAAATTAAAGGTAAAGGGATGTAGGGTTCACATAATTTTTCCTAAACCTTTACATGATAAGATAAGCGCCAAGACATGGGAAAAGTAAATTCATTGGTCACAGTGACAATAGAAGTAGTTACCATTTTTATAGTTCAAAAAAGGGATTAATAGAAAGTAAAGATGTTGTATTTTTTGGAAACTACTAATGTAATTATTCATTCTAAACAAATAAAACTAGTTGAAGATAATAAGTCTTTACCACTTTACAAATCAAAACCAATGGTATGATTACTGATACGAAAGATGTAACTAATCCCAACAATTTTACACAATCAAATCAAAATGGTCAGATGAGCGGGAACAAAAGCAAAAGAAAACCATCACAATGGTTAAAAGATCATTATATTTACATGCGAGGACATAAATCAACTAGGTGATGATCCCAAAAAATATAAAGATGTTATGAATCAAATGGATTTTAAAGAGTTAGAAAAAGCCATGAAAGATGAATTAAAATCCATTAAAATAAATAAAGTTTGGGAATTAGTTTACTTACCTAAAGGAAGAAAGCCCATAGGTCGTAAATGGGTCCTTAATAAAAAATGAAAAGAAGATGGAAGTCTACATAAATACAAGTGATAATTCGATGGAATGAGAGTTATCATGGCACTTTTAGGCTTAAATCAAGATTATTTAGAGAGTAAATAACATGTTTTTATTGCATTTTAGTTGTATTTTGCATTAACATCCATTTTAGTTTAATTTTAATAAATTCTATTTGATTTAGAATAATTTGTGTGCTTAAACCATATGCATAATTGTAGGTGATCGGAAACTCAAATTTCAAGGAAGGAATATTGTTGCAATAGGCTTGCAAAAGTAAGGAAAAAACATGGCTATAGAAAAATAGAGACAAGTCTAGAACAGTTCAAATAATGTAGCTTTTGTTGTAGCAACCATTGCTGTAGCTATTGTTGTAGCAACCATTACTGTAGCTATTGTTGTAGCAACCATTACTGTAGCAATCTTAAAGCATTGATAGAGAAGATTTTGCGCGGGATACTTAGCAGATTGCGATCTAGAGTTTCCAAATCTGGAAGATACGCGCCTTAGACTTGTGGTTGCCCTAATTTTCAACTATAAAAGAAGCACACATGCAAATGAAGAGGGGCCGTCAACCTAAGAAAAAAAACTGAAACGAAGCAAGAGTGAAATAGAATTCAAGAGCAAGACTCACGGCTACATCAGAGGAGAAATTTACAAAAATCAATCGGGAAACCAATCTTTGTTATTCTTTCCTTGTTTTCTTGTTTACTCTTTAATCATGGGGATGTTAATGATGGTTGAAACTCTTTTATTTATTTTTCTTTCACAAAACATGAACTAATTTTATTTGTGGTTGAGTGATAAACAATCTTGATGGTTCATTAACTGAATATATGTGTTACTGCATGTTTGCTATAGCACTTTGTTTTGAAAATACTTATTTCAATTCATTATTTTAGCTGACCACCCATTTAATGATACTAGCTAAGAAAGAGCCAGAAAAAGGCCTATCTTAGTGGAACATATCAAAACAATACTTGGTTTTAGATTGAGTTTCCTGAGTTGAGTTTAACTTGATTCCAAAATGGTCATGCTTAATCTAAAATTAGTGATGAACTAGATATATAGATTCATCTTGTATAGTAATTAGAACCTAAGCGTGTAATGTTGTATCCTATGTTGTCATGACAATTGGTCACTGTTAGGTTGCATAAAGATATATGATATTCAACATGCGACAGCTGAGGATACATTAGGATTATGTCCAGTGTTGTAGCAGATGTTGTAGCAACTAAACCTAAGATTGGAGGAAATAGTCAAAACTATTAAGAGAGTTTAATCACTAAACTACTCTAATCTCATTGGTTTTATTCTTGTGTTTAACGTGAGAATTTTTATTTATTGCATTATTATTTATTGCTTTTTTATTTTAATTAGTTATTTAGTTTCATTAATTATCTTGTCTTAATTTAGAATACAAACTACACTGTTCAAGATTGTTGTAGCAAATCTGACAACATCAATCTCTGTGGAGACGATCTAGAATACTTATCATTATATTACTTGTTGTGTACACTTGCACATTAATAACAATAGCATTTGAATTCATTGCAACACGAGGCCAGACTAGTTGCTAAGGGTTATACACAATAGCCTAGAGTAGACTATTGATTCTTATTTACCAGTTGCAAAATTCACATGAATCTGAATTCTTATGGTAATTGTTGCAAGAATAGATTTTGAATTAAATCAATTAAATGTAAAAACATCATCTTTAAATAGTGAATTAAAGAAAAATATTTATATGTCTT
This sequence comes from Citrus sinensis, assembly GCF_022201045.2. Lineage (NCBI taxonomy): Eukaryota > Viridiplantae > Streptophyta > Magnoliopsida > Sapindales > Rutaceae > Citrus > Citrus sinensis. The sequence goes on along the minus strand of NC_068563.1, from coordinate 7,446,676 downwards.
AGCCAAACGGTTTTTTTGGTTAAAGAGCATGAATACAAAATTTATAAATGAAAGAAGTCTTTATATGGACTCAAGCAATGGTCTAGACAATGGTTTTTGAAATTCCATCAAACAATCCTAGATTTAGGATATCAAGTGAATCCACTAGATGATTGTGTTTATAGTTAGAAAAATTACTTATACTATCACCATGTGTTGATGATATACTATTGGCTAGTAATTGTATAGATTTATTAACGAAACAAAATCATATCTAGATATAAAGTTTGAAATAGAAGACATGGGTAAAGCATCCTATGCTTTAGGAATTAAAATTTCTAGAGATAGAGGTTTAAGGATGCTATATCTAGATCAAGAAAATTATCTACATATAATACTCAAGCGTTTTGATATGACAACTTGTATGTAAGGCAACAATTCTACATAAGAAATTATGCATGATAAATAAACTGAAATAAAATAAATGAAAATATACTTTATGCATAGGTTGTTGGGAAGTCTCATGTATGAACATTACTAGATTAGCTATATCACATGAAGTAGGAGTTGTTAATAGGTATTAATTATATCCAATTAAAATTTCTAGAGATAGAGGTTCAAGGATGTTATATCTGACTCAAGAAAATTATCTAGATATGATATTCAAGCTATTCAATATGACAAACTGTAAGCCAGCTAGTACACCTATGTGTAAGGCAACAATTGTCTATAAGAAATTATGCCCGACAAATAAAATTGAAATAAAAGAATTGGAAAATGTACTTTTTGCATAGGCTATTAGAAGTCTTATATATGCAGAACCAATACTAGATCAGATATATTACGTGTAGTCGAGACTCATACCAGTCAAAAGGTCAAAATGCTAGCCTATATGGTTATAAAATATTGATTTTGATGATAACAAACCACATATTTTAGATAAACAAATAATTATACATAGTGTTTTTATAACAAGAGAATGTTTTTGTTAAATTGGTTATTTTTCAAGATGTGAACTAAAATGAAAGAGTTTTGCTATCTTTGATTTTAATAAGTCTTGTTTTGAATTCTTGATTTGGGCTTATTTACAAATATTTAAAACTTTTTAGGCCATACTATAATTTCTATATATTTGGGTCGTATCATAATTTCATAAAGTTTTGGAAATAACAAGCATTATTTAGAAATCCTGAAATTGGACATATTTGAAATTATTCATAACATTTTGGGCCATAATACAGTTATAGAAAATTTTAGGGTAAAATTATAATTTTAGAAAATAGTTTACAACAGATGTATTGTAGCAAAGCGGCTAATCAGATTTTACAAAGCGGCAAGCCAGATTATTGGCAGTAGCTCACTGGAATGAAAGCGGCTAATTGGATTCCAAAAACTGCATGTCGGATGTTCTAAAATTCAAATTTTTGCTGTAATGGTAACATAAAAGCGGCTAACTGAATTCACAAAGTAGCAAGCTGATTATCACCAGAAAGCTTATAACAACTAGTTTTTGGGCTCAAACTATATAAACTCAAATCCAATTCATTTTCAACCTCTCAAGCAAGCAAAAACAAAAAGCACACAACATATATTGAGATTCCATTTCACAAATAATCATACATTGAATCATCATTGAGCAATAATTTGTATATCCACTATTAAAGAGAATTTTTTGTTGTAATCTTCATTTCCTCATCAAATTTGTAAGTGTATAAGTGTGAGAAACACTTGTGTGAAGAGATTGGGAGATAATCTCTTGATTATAAAGGTCCATTGACATCTTGGAAGTCAATTGTAAGCATTTGAAGCCTTGAAAGGCATGGATAGTGAAATCCTCAAGCTTGGTGTGCTTGGAGGCGTGGACATAGGTGGGGATTGCTGAACCATGTAAAAATCCTTGTGTTTGTTTTCTCTTCCCTTACTCATTTATTATTGTGCTTTATTGAATTTATTAAATCATTAGATTGAAGTGTTGTGTGGTTTGCTTAGCTTAAGTTTTTAACATCCCAAATCACCCCCCTCTTGGGTTGCAGAACTCGTATTTCACAAAAGACTTCACTTAGAAAATTGTGGTGAGTACAATAATGATATGTTTCTAAAGTATGTTGAGATGAGGGCATTATACGACACTTTACTATTTGAGATACTTTACAGCAAAATGAGGTAGCAAAATGCATAAACCAGACAATACTGACGAAAGTTCAATGTTGGATTGGGTAAAGAATTTTAGGTCGAGTCAATTGTATATGAGTGCCATCTTAATTAACCACTTGCCATAGTTGCAATTGAGGGAAAGACACCCATAGAGATGTGGATTGGTAAACCTATTACTAATTATGATTCTTTACATATTTTGATTCTACTGCTTATCATCATGTAAAAGAATTTATGTTGGACCGAAAAGTAAAAAAAATAAATTATTCTTGGGTATAGCTGGTGGAGTAAAAGGATACCGTCCCTGGTGTCCTATTACAAAGAAGATTATTTTTAGCATAGATGTGATTTTTAATGAATTAGTCATAGTGAAGCAAAAAGATTCACAAAATGATGACAATACCAATTGTACTTAGTAGTAGGTGGAGTTTAAAAATGTTAAAGATGATCTAGTCAATGTTGGGAAGAAAAATAATGACTCTTTATCGACCGAAGATGAAGAAGAGGTTTTGACTAGGGACTTTCACAACAACAAGATTCAATTGTATATAGAAGGCCACAAGAGAGATTTATAGGCCTACTTGCTTTGCTAATTTGGTAGCTCTATGCACTTCCAGTTATAGACGATGATATTTCTTTTACTTACAGAGAAGCAATAAGTAAGCCTAAAAGTGTATAGTAGAAGCTAGTAGGATGAAGGAATGCAATCTCTTTATAAAAATGGAACTTCAGAGCTAGTTACATTGCTAAATAAATAGAAGGCAATTAGCTGCAAATGGATATATGCAAAGAAGAAAGGATCCCCACATGAAAATGAAATTTAATACAAAGTTAAATTGATAGTGAAAAGTTATGCTTAAAAAGAAGGAATATACTATACTGACGTACTTTCCTCAGTTGTAAAACACTCATCTATTCAAATTTTGCTACACAATTTAATTTTGAACTAGTTTAGCTTGATTCGAAAAATGCATTTTTACATGGTGATTTGGAAGAAAAGATCTACATGACTCATCCAGATAGATTCATGGTTGTTGGAAAAGAAAATTAGGTTTGCAAATTGATAAAGTCACTTTATAGTTTGAAACAATCTCCAAGGCAGTGATACAAGCGATTTGATTAGTTTATGAAAGGGCAAATGTGCACAAGAAATAAATTTGATCATTCTATGTATTTTTGCAAGCTGCAAAAGGGATCCTTCATATATTTTCAATTTTATGTCGATGATATGCTAATAACATCTAAGAGCAAAAATGAGATTTTAAAATAAAAGATCTGGGTGACACTAAGAAGATTCTTCGCATGAAAATATGCAGAGATAGTGCTCGTAGTAAAGTCAGCTTGTCTTAGAACTAATATTTAAATAAGGTACTACAATAGTTTGGCATGACTGAGCAGGTAAAAACTGTGAATACTCCGTTGGCTTCTTATTTTAGGCTTTTTGCACAACTATCTCTTTTGACAAATGTAGAGCAATAATATATGTTATAAGTTTAATGTGCTAGTAATTTATATGTTCTTTTTATATTTTCTTAATTTAATTTATGTTAAATTATATTTTGTTATGTTAATTTTTATCTTAATTTTTATATTTTGTTATTTTTGGCAAAATCTGGGATTAAAAAGGAACTAAATCGGAACATTCAGGAAAAAATCTATTTGAAAGAATAAAAAAAGAAAAGCAATATAGAGAATTAATTGGAACAAATCAAGAAAGATTTAATTTAATTAATCATCATGCATGCAATCATGTGGAGGCAAGCTTCAAAGATTTAGTTGACAAATATGGCATGCACGTGGAGAGTACTTTAACAATTTAAATACAAGTTCACGTATATTTTTATTAAAGGAAGCAAATATTTTGCATGGCTTTAAATGGCAAGCACGTTATGGCATGGGCTTTGGCTTCAATAATTCTTATTGGCTTAGAACTTAATGGAGACGGCCAACATGCTTTCTTTATAAAAGGCCATCAATTGAAAAAGCTAAAAGAGAGGGACGAGTGGAAGCCAAGAGAAACACAACACAGGAAGGAAAAAGAGAAGCCAAAGCAGCCATAAGAGATTCAGTGAAAGGCCGGAATTAATTCTTAAGTTTTTCTTTCTCTTTTCTCTATTGTTGTGCTTAAATGTTCCCTACAATATTTATGGATTCTCTTTATATTTCCATGAACTAATTTATTTTATTAGGGTTACGATGTCGCCTAACTATGAAAGTTTAATCCCATAAATATGTGTTATTTTTAATTTATTATTTCATGGTTGAGTATTCATTATTGTGTGAAAACTCTATGAAATGAGAGTTATCATGGCACTTTTAAACTTAAATTTGTGATACTTAGAGAGTAAATGACATGTTTTTAGTTCATTTTAATTATATTTTGCATGAACACCTATTTTAGTTTATTTTTAATAGATTTTATTTGATTTAGAATAATTTGTGTGCTTAAATCATATGCATAATTGTAGGTGACTGAAAGCTCAAATTTGAAGTGCAAATGTTGAAACTGTTATTGTAGCAATCCTGGAGCATTGAAAGAGAAGATTTCATGCGAGATACTTAGAAAATTACGATCTAGAATTTCTAAAAATAGAAGATACACCCCATAGACTTCCGGTTGTCCTAATTTTCAACTATAAAAGAAGTACACACCCAAAGAAAAAGGAAGTCATCACCTAAGGAGGAAAACTAAAAAGAAACAATAAGAAAACAGAATTCAAGAGAGAGATTGAAGACTATCACAGAGGAAACATCGCAGAGATCAACTATAAAATCAGTTTTTCTTCTTATTTGCTTGTTTTCTCTTTGATTATGGAGATGTATTTGATGGTTGAAACTCTTTTAGTTATTTTTCTTTCACAAATCATGAACCAAATTTGATTATAGTTGAGTGATAAACGATCTTAATGGATGTTTGACTGATATACGCCCGTTGCTCTGTGTTTGCTATAGCATTTTGTCTTAATTAATTTATTTTGATACTCTATTTCGGCTGATCACCCATTTAAGGTTATTAGCTAAGAAAGAACCTCAAAAAGGTCTGACTTAGTGGATCTCATTAAGACAATACTTGGTTTTAAATTAAATTTCCCAAGTTGAGTTAATCTCGATTTGAATAGGGCTATACTTGATCTAAAATTAGTAATGAACTAAATATATGGATTCACCTTGTAGGGTAAATAGAACCTAGATCGTTTAATGCTATATTTAATGTTGGCGTAACAATTGGTCACTCTTAGATTGCAATAGATATAAGATATTCAACAAGCGACATCTGAGGATGCATGCGAGATTCCTGTCCAGTGTTATAGTAGATGTTGTAGCAACGGTACTGTAATTGAGATAATAGTCAATGCCATCAAATGATTTTATTCACTCAACCACTTCATTTCCATTAGTTTTATCCTCGTGTCTGACGTGCAAATTTTCTTTATTGTCTTTTATTTATTGCACTTTAATTAGTTTATTAGTTCCATGAATTGTCTTATTTTAATTTTAGAACAAAACTGTACTGCAAGTCCGATAACACCAATCCATTTGGAGACGATTTCAATACTCATTAGTATATTACTTGTTGTATACACTTATACATTGACACCCACAGCATTAGAGATTGCACATACCGGGTTTTTGGTGCCGTTGCCGGGGATTAATTGTTCATTATGATTTGTGAAATTAATCTTAAAGGGTGCTAAATTTTTTTAATTTGTTTATTTTTTTGATAGACAAACCTTGCATGTGCAAATATAAACCTATTGAATTTTAATTTGATTCAGAAATTGAAAGAACTGAAAGGAGATTGAGAAAATAGCAAAGAAATTTAAAAACTGCTGTAGTAATGGATGATTTTCAAAATATGGGGAATTTGACCCGTGAGGAGAAATACGACTAGTAAATGCACGAGGTCAAGGAGGTCAAAATGGGCAAATTATTTATGGGCCACTAAGGAGCAACATTATTCATATGGCAAATGATAGAGACAAAGCCATTAGAGATTATGTAGTATTAACTCCTCAAGCCATAAACCCTGTAAAACCAAAGTACAAGCTAATAATTTTAAGCTTAAACCCATGATGTTTAGATGCTTCAAATAGTGGGGTAATTCAATAGACTGCCATCCGAAGATCCTCATCTACACCTCAAATTGTTTTTAGAAGTATGTGATTCTTTCAAGATTGCTGGAGCATTACAAGAAGCATTGAGACGCAGACTTTTTCAGTTTTCTTTAAGGGATCGAGCAAATGAATAGTTGAATTCTCTACCAATCATTCCATTACAACATGGAATGATTTGGCTAACAATTTTTTGGTGAAATACTTTCCACCGACCAAGAATGTGAAATTGAGAAATGAGATCACATCTTTCCATCAACTTGAAGATGAGAGTTTATACGATGCATGATAAAGATTTAAGGAGTTATTAAGGAGATATCCTCATCATGGTATTCCTTGCTGCATACAGTTAGAAACATTCTATAATGGACTCAACCCAAGCACTAGATTAATAGTGGATGCTTCAACAAATGGGGTCTTGCTATCTAAGTCTTACAATGAGGCCTGTACAATTTTGAAGAGGATAACCAACAATAACTATCAGTGGCCATTAACTAGGCAAGTTGCAGCAAGAGGAATAACATGAGTCCATAATATAGATGCATTGACAACACTGTTAGCCCAAGTAACCTTATTAACAAATATGGTGAAGGTTATGACTACTGCTCCAGTAATTGTCAACTAGGGATGGCAATAGAGCAGATATGGATTGCATCTATAATGCTCCAGATCCAAATCCGTAATAAAAATTAAGATCTGCATTTGCTCCAGATCCGTTATGGATCTATATTTTTCGCTCCATATCTAGATCCGAAACAAAAAATAAAGATCTATATATGCTCTAAATCCAAAAAGAAAAATTAAAATCCAAATCTGCTCTAGATCCATCATGAATTCTAAATCTCAATAATAAGAGATCAATATTTTTTTAGAAAGAAAATTTAAGACTAAAATGCATTGGTAACAATTAAATTATATAATTTGTATAAAAAATCTAATAAGTATTGTAGCTTCTCCTTTTATACCAAAATAAACAAATAAGAAAATAAAATATCGATCAAAAGTAATTGCAGGATTAAGATCATTATAATATTCTAATGTCTCATTTACCAGCAAACCACCATCATTCTTATATCATTAAATAATAACATATAAGTTAAAAATAATTTATTATATTCAGTGCTTTATTATTTTTATTATGATCATATTTAGCTAAATATATGATTAACATAATTATTTTATAGTTGATAGCCACCATTGATTAGTGATTATACAAAATAAATAAGATTATGAGAAAATGATAGAAAAATAAACTTAAGTCTATGGATTTTCCTAACAATTAAAGAACTTATCCAAGCATTCAAATGAAGTGGAGAAGCAAGAGTAGACTAAAGAGGAAAAAAGAGACTAAATTGTAGAGTGAAAAACTTAAAAACATTAGGGCAGCCTATCCTAATTTTATTTTACACTTGATAAATTTTTGTCTTATTATCAATTAAGTACTTTTAAGTTTTAAGATTCTTAAATACATGCTAATAAATAAATTTTATCATTATTTATAATCACATAATTGTTAAGAATTTTTTAAAATAAAATTACATTAAATGGTGAGTGGATATGGATTTGGATCTAGATATTAAGATAAATCCGAATTTGCTCCAGATCCGCCTTAGATCCACGCATCGATATCCAAATCCATTTTAATCCGACCCAAATCCGATCCAATTGGATTTGGATCACATGGATCTTGGGTCAAATCCGATCCATTGGCATCCTTATTGTCAACCAAGTTGCTGAAGTATTCTGTGTTTATTATGGAGAGAGGCATTTATTTGACAATTGTCCTAGAAATCCAGCCTCGGTCAATTATGTGGGCAACTTCAATAGACAGAACTAGAAAATTCATATTCAAACACTTATAACCCTGGATGGAGACAGCACCCAAACTTCTCATGGAGCATTCAGAATCAGCACGCTGTAGCAATCAGTAGACAAAATAGACCTGCTTAACCATCTGAATTTCACCATCAAAATCAAGGGTAATGAAACACCAGCAATGATCAACTCAGTTCTCTTGAAGCTCTGCTTAAAGAATAAATTATGAAGAATGAAGTGGTTATCCAAAGTCAAGCTGTATCCTTAAGGAACTTAGAAAATCATATTCGACAGCTTGCTATAGCATTGAAGAACAAACCTCAGGTAGTTTACCTAGCAATACAGAGGATCCAAGGAGAGAAGGAAAAGAACATTTCAAGAAGATTAACTTAAGGCGTGGAAAGGATGTTCATATCCATGTTGGTGTACAAAAGAGAATAGTAGAACCCACTCCAATCCAAGAAGAAGCTCAGATTTAAAAAGAGCCACAATAAACTATTTTCCAGTGCACTGGTGAAAGTAGCCAAGCTACAGCATCAGCAGAAAATAATGATTCAGTGCCTATTGAGGAAGAAGTTGTAACACTAACAGCAACAGACCAGAATAGAGCAAAAAAAAAAAAAAACAGCTTGCAAAACTTGCTACAACACAGCAGTTTAGAAACTTACCATTGGGGATGTTAAAATTCGGGTCCGAGTCCGGGTGCAGTCTTTCTGCATCCAGACCCGGATGAATATTTTTCTGTACCGGACCCAGACATAACCCGCATTTTTCCACTCAGGGTCCAGTCCGGGTTCAACCCGGAAAAATTCGGGTTTCCAAACCGGATTAATGAATCTAATTAAAAAAAACTAAAAATTTAAGTAATATAAAAGAAAAAATATTAAATTTCACGAATCGAACCCAATCATATAATTCAGTTTGGTTCGTATTCGGTTTATGCCCGCCCCCCATGCACGACACTATAGTTGTATGTACTTTGTATGCATTGAGATAATTTTTGGAAACCTCTTTGGTCATCAAACCCCACACTGCAAGTTCCCCCACCTACCATCAGACGGTACTCAGCACCACGCCAAGCCACAGTCACAGCCGCGTCTACTGCACCAAGTGCTACCGCAGCAGAAGCCGAAAAATAAACAAGTCCATACAAATCAAATGACAAATCAACTAACAAATCAAATAAAAATACAAATCTAGGATTTTAGCAAATTAATACAAATACATGGCCTAAACAAACCAAATACAGATCAACTTGGTTTGAACCCTGTAGGAACAGCCGCGACGCGAAGGTGGGCAAGATGCCAAGACGAGTTGATGATGATGATGAACAGCCGCAAAGGTGGGCAAGTGAGTGTGACGACGACAATGTTTTCATTTGATTTGATTAAGACAAGCTGAAGAGGAAGAGGAAATGTGTTGCTGCGGCTGTGAAAGTGTAAATGAATTAAGCCCTAGGGCACCTTTGGGTTCTTTTTTTTCCTATTTATATTAAAAATATTTTTTAAAATTTAATATTAAAATTAATAAATTTTCGGGTCCGGATTCCGGACATACGGGTTCACCTAAAACTGGAACCGGACCCGAACATGTGCGGGTTTGTAAAATGGGTTCCGAATTTTGCATTTTTATACATCCGGACCGGGTTGAACCCGGACCGGATCATCTGGGTTTATCCGGGTCCGGAAAAATTTGCCATCCCTACTTACCATCTTTCCCCAAAACATTCTAGAAGTAAAAATAAGACAAGCAATTCAACAAGTTCCTGAAAGTTTTGAAGCACCTACATATCAATATTCATTTTGTAGAAGCTCTCGAGCAAATACCAAATTATGTGAAGTTCTTGAAAGGTATTTTGGCTATAAAAAAAGCCTTGGAGAGTTTGAAACAATTACTCTAACACAAGAATGTTGTTGTGCAAATTTTATTGAACTCGCAAGTGCACGAATCTATTGTAGTATAGATCAATGGTGACGAGTGTCGATCCCACGAGGAGGTGAATTTTAATTGTGTGTAGAATTAATTTTGTAAATGGGTGATTGGATTTGTGATGGAAATGATTTGAAATATGTAAAACTTAAATTAAAATGGCGAGAATAAATTCTAAAATTAGAATTGAAATGGCGAGAATAAATTGAAAAGAATTCTATTGAAATGACGTACTTGGGTATCTGGATCCGTATCAACATGCATCATGGGCTAAATATTCCTTATTAATGCCAATTAAATCATGAGGGGGGAATCCACACCTTATGAACCACACTCTAATTAGTATGGTGCTAAGGGCTTATCGTGCCAAATAATAATAACCTTGTACTAGGGGGCCGATGAAACCAAGGTGGTACTAGACAAGATTAGTATTATTTGTCGACGAGAAGTCAAAACATCCACAAAAATTAGAGGGGAAGAGAAAATAAATTTACCAAATAAAGCCCATGACACATGTTGAGACTTCACCTTCAACCCAAGCTTGAAAGAAAATTAGCTACTCATAATTGAACTAGGGGCAAAAAGAGAATTTATTAAAATACGTAGAAAAATACAAGATGGAGAAGAAATTACAGAAAATAGAGTCCAAAAATAGATTCAAAGCTATCAAATTAGGGGGGAAAGCCCCCTTTTTTATAGATACATGCATCATGGCCATCGGATTAAAAACAGTTTGGACGCTCAAGATTGCGCCACATCATCAGTCAACAGTACGCGGTTTGACCACGCGGATGAACAGTAACACGGTTTGACCGGGGTTGAACAGTGACGAGGTTTGGTTGAAAATAATCCTGTGTGATGCATATACCGTACACGAGATTTTTCATCCACTGATATGCTGCCACGTCACCATCAACAGTACATAAGAATTTTGACACCTCATCAGTCAATGCCACATCATCGGTCAATGACATGTCATCGATCCGTCTATGTGAACAGTGTCGTGAACAGTAACACTGACAGTATCGTACACGTGAATAGTATCTTACATGTGAACAGTGCCATTTTTTCTTTTATGGTCCTTTTAAGGTTTTCGACCGTCCTGAGTTCAAAAATGATGTCTGTTTTGCCGTCTAATCTCTCGTTTATTGTGAAATGACTATGATGCCCCTAAAATACGTAAAATACTTAATTAAAATAAAACACACGGAATTAAATTAAAAGAAGGTTAAATACATAAAAGTAAGGGTGTTAGTAAAACTTGTAGTGTAAAATAACGATTTTCTCCTTTATAAATATACATTTTCTAACACTCAACACACCCCCCAACTAGCTTATTGCTAGTCCCTAGCAAATAAAGCAAAAACAAAATTTAAATCCAAAATATTTTTTTTTTAACACTCATGTTTATTCAATTAGACTAATGATAGTAATCAAATAAAAAATAAGCATTATCTCCAGTCTAAAGCAACATTACGCCCACATCAACCATCCACATGAATCAGCCCAGTAGACTTTGTTATAGCTACTTTCAAGAATGACATGTCAAACCCCAAAATCTCACTGGAAGTAGTGACACTCTCACAAAGAAATTAAACCCAATAAAAATAGTCACTCCAATGAATGGTAATTGAGAGAGCAAATAATAAAGAAATGATATCACATGCTCTCACCAAGATTAAAGAAATATGCCCTCAGTTTAGAAATAATACGATCTCAAGTTAAATAAAAATGTTAGTCAACCCAATTTATTTATTTTTTTTTATGCATCACTACATCTTTTTAGCCCATATAACTAGCTTTTACTTCAGACTATAGTTCCCTAAAACCAAGAAGGACTTTTATTAGAACGTAACGTAGGCTAGGGACATGGCTAACACAGAAGGGAAATAAGGAAAACAAAGTGTATGTTTGAGAAAAATGCAGAGAATTTTTTTTTTTAAGTTGCAAAGTGGATTTCACTTATTGTTGTTATTTTTATTCTTTTGAAACAACTTTTGTTTTTTTTTGTTTTGTTTTTGCTTTTATTTGGCATAACTTGACTGAACAAAATAATTATTTACATTTTCTCAAACATAAATAGGTGACGGAACTTATAAGACATCGGGTAATACTCCAAATCGGAGTGGGTCAAGATGATAAGTTGATAAAGAAAAGGTTTTTTTTTTTAAAGGCTCAAAAGGGTTAACTATGGATATTTAATAAAAGGGATGGCTAGAAGGGCTCAAACAGATCAAAGATGGCATTTCTATCTTGTTTTAGGGCTCTAAATAATCATCCATATCTACTAGTTAGATGGACCTCCCAATGTAACAACACACTTTTTTTTTCTTTTTCTTCTTTTTTTTATTTTACAATTTTTTTTTAGGGTTAACTCAAAAGAAATCTAGAGATCGTGTATAAAATAATAAACTGCTAAGCTCTATAGAGAATGGGCAAAAGGGTTACTCTCCAAGAAAATGATAGGCTCAACAACTCACTTGGCACTTATTTATGACATGTTTATTCCTTCAAGCAACTCATATTTGTCTCCGACATCAATATGTAAAGTAGCAAATATAGCGTAACATCACTTAAGACCAAAGATAATACAAATACTAAAATTTGAAATTAATCACGTCATCCAATGTTAAAACAAATCACACAATTTTTTTTTTAAACAACATTCTACCCCCCAACATATTCTAAGCATGAAAGGAAAATATGCATCCAGAAATGTGAATATGATGCAGAAAAACTAATTAGAAAAGTTACACTTAAAATGATAGAAAAAGAAAATGGTTTTTTTTTTAAAGGCTCAAAAGTTTGAAAATGTATATTTATAGAGGAGAAAGAAGAAGAAAAATGAACATAAAAACTTAATAAAGAAAAAGAAAATATCTGAAATTTTTATTTATTTATTTTTTACTTTTTATTATTATTATTTTTTTTTCAAATGATGAAGATGCGTTTCTAGAGTCACTACACTCTATATTCAGCCATCTTCAACACAAAACGTTAGCAACAGTTAGTTTCTACAACAAAAATTCAGTAAAAACTTAACCAAGATTCCACAATTATCGACTATGCCCTCCCCCCAACCAGAACGAAACATTGTCCTCAATGTTTTAAAGGAAAGAAGTAGAGTTTAGAAGACATCACCTGGTTGGTGCAACACAGAAGAAAATATTTACAAGCGGTGAGTTAAATCTAATTTGTATTTTTTACTGCGGCTACTATTACCATCATTATTTGGATGCTCCAACACAAAGGTCCAGGGGTCTAGCTCCGGTCTATAAGCTTGTAACAGATCAAGTAGCTCATTAGCAATGTGAGCACAAATAAAGAGTTTTTTTGCATTAGAGGGAATGAAATAGTTTTTTATTGCATGGTTAAGAAATGCGATAAAGCCATTATAAAAGTTATTGACATTTAACAAACCAATGGGTATCTGGTGGATGTGCAGATGGGCCCAAGATGCTAGTGTGATAAGTGCCTCCAGTGTTACAAGATCTCCTGGAAGGAAAATAAAAGCATCAGCATGATTAAGCATTTCAGTTATTCTTTCTTGCATACCTGAGACGACTAACTCTTCTCCAGTTGATGAGTTAGACGAACTGCCCAATGGTTTTAGGACTGTTGGGATGATGCCTAACACTTGACTTCCTCTGACAAAAGCTGCTTCTGAGACCATTTTTTATAACCCTCGGTTACCTCCTCCATACAACAAGTGTAATTTTCTCTCTGCTCTACTTCGACCAAGATCGATGGCTGCCTCAACGAACTCTTTATGTTTGCCATAGTTAAATCCAAAAAGCACACAAATGTTCTTGAATTGTCTATTTGGAGTAGTTGCCATTGGGATACTTCTCAAAAAATAATTTGAGTTCTTGACAAAAAAAATCACATTTAATAGTCTTGGTGACAGTGGGTCACAGTTGTGTATGAGGTAACATGTCAGTGTCAAATAACGCGTAAAGCACATGGCTCATGAGTCAAAAAAGAAACAGTAAAAAGAAAAAAGTAAACAGTAATAAGGAAAAAGCAAACAGTAATAAAATTATTAAAGACAATAATGCACACAATAGAACAATAGTGAAGTAAAATAACAGTAAAGTAAAAGGATATTTACAGGTAGTTGCGACTGTGGCTCACATCTTCCTCTGGTTTTACGTTCAGAAACGGCTTGAACGCCCTCTATGGGTCGAGGATAGGCTTCATATCCAGTTTTCTTATAAACTGGCAAACAGGGTCGTTTATAGTCAGATTCCCAAGACTATATCGTGCATGCTCTTTCTGGAATAATGGCCATAACTGGAGAATCGCTCCTTGCACATATCCACTGGGATGCGTTTCAAGAGACAAAAGGATATCATCCAATGACTCCTTATTCAATTCATCCCTAATGAATTGAATCTTATCTTCCCTGTTATCAGACACCATTCCTAAAGAATATGGGTTTTTATTGCAACTCATTCTGGCACACTTATGACAAGCAACAGAAATTCTTTGAGCTCGTCGTTTTCTTGCATAATTTCCTTTAACACAACCAAGCATGTATGCAATAAATTTTGGAGGTAACTCACATGCCGATCGTACTCTAGCCTCGATTAACCAATGGATGTCAGCAGGTATGTTATTCCTCATGAGTAATCGCATGCGTTCAGACTGAGCTTTATAGATCGTAAGGAGGGCATTCTGAGGAAGTGAATGGAATCGCTTGTGAAGCTTCGCTAGAATATCGTTTCTGTCCATATTTTTGCCTCATAATATCAGTTATTATGGGAAACTAAAGTAACCGACTTGATTGTCACGGAGTATCGTTATCCGCCACTTCACCAGGGTAACAAACTAAAGCACACAAACAGAAAAATAAATTAAAACACACAAAGAAAATTAAAATCATCCTCTTATTGAATTTACCTCAAGCTCCAACTGGATGTCGTAAACACTTCTCTCAATATCTCTGAGTTGGCTTTCTAGATTCTCAACATAGGCTACTAACTCTGGTGATTGTAGAGCCCAAATGGGTTGTGTTTTACAAAATTGAATCTGCCTTATGAGATAAGTTTTAACACGTTGAAGTGGTTTAAGAATGTTCAAGAGGAACGGTCTAAGTATGGTACTCATGATTAATAATGATAAGAAAAAAAAACTTAATGGTAAAACAAACACACTTATGCAGAAATAATTTCAATTAGCAAAAGAATAATAAAAAGAAAGAAAGAAAAATCAAACCACCGAAAAGAAAAAAAATCAATTCAAATATGGTGGGTCACTCAAATTTATTTTGGTGTCTTCTCCATGTGGTTGGTACTCTAGATATGGCTTTAATCTTTGACCATTAACTTTAAATTTGGCCCCATGTCGAAAAACAGTATGAACAATAAAGGGACCAGACCATCGAGAGCGTAACTTACCTGGGAATAGGTGCAAGCGAGAATTGAACAAAAGCACTTTCTGACCTAGAGTGAAAGATTTTCTCATAATTTGCTTGTCATGGAAGACTTTCATTCGTTGCTTGTAAATCTTGGCATTTTCGTATGCATCATTGTGAATTTCTTCAAGTTCTGTCAGTTGTAATCTTCTTTCTGAACTGGCTTGCTGCATGTCAAAATTGAATTTCTTGATGGCCCAATATGCACGATGCTCGAGTTCCACAGGTAGGTGGCAAGCTTTTCCATACACTAGCCTGTAGGGTGACATCCTAATTGGGGTCTTGAAAGCCGTTCTATATGCCCATAATGCATCATCAAGTCTTTATGACCAATCTTTTCTGTCTGGCCTCACCGTCTTTTCTAATATGTGCTTTATTTCTCGATTGGAGATCTCAACTTGGCCACTGGTTTGCGGATGATATGGGGTCGCCACTTTGTGTGTGATTGAATACTTTGTCAAAAGAGCTTTGAATGCTTTGTTACAAAAGTGGGCACCACCATCACTAATTATTGCTCGAGGGAATCCAAAGTATGAGACAATGTTGCTTTTTAAAAATTCTATCACCATCTTGTGATCATTGGTTCTACATGGAATTGCTTCTACCCATTTTGATACGTAGTCAACAGCAACCAATATGTATTGATGGCCAAAAGAATGGGGAAAGGGTCCCATGAAGTCGATACCCCACACGTCAAAAATCTCAACCACTAAAATTGGATTTAGTGGCATCATGTTCCTTCACGTAATGCTCTCCATTCGTTGACACCTATCACATGAAGAACAGAAAGTGTAAGCATCTCAAAATATAGTTGGCCAATAGAAACCACATTATAAAACTTTAATCGTTGTTTTCTTAGCGCTGAAATGGCCTCCACAAGCTTGTTCATGGCAGAATAAAAGGATATTTTTAAATTTCACTTTCTGGGACACATCGCCTAACAATTTGATCAGCACAATACTTGAACAAATACGGGTCATCCCAAAAGAAATTCTTTATCTCTGCAAAGAATTTAGCCTTGTCTTCCTTGGTCCAATGCTCTGGAAGTTTACCTGTAACAAGATAATTAACTATATCAGCATACCAAGGTAATACTTCCACACTCATTAATTGTTCATCTGGAAATGACTCATTCAATATTAATGGCTCTATAATTGTGTCAAAATGGAGACGAGAGAGGTGATCCGCCACAACATTTTCTGTCCCTTTCTTATCTTTGAATTCCAAGTCAAATTCCTACAAAAGTAACACCCAACGAATTAGTCTAGCTTTTGCATCTTTCTTCGTGAGAAGATATTTAAGAGCAGCATGATCTGTGAATATAATTATTTTACAACCAATGAGATAAGATCGAAATTTCTCTAATGCAAACACAACTGCTAGCATTTCTTTTTCAGTAGTTGAATAGTTCAACTGTGCATCATTCAATGTCATACTAGCATAGTAAATAACGTGGGGAATTCGATCAACTATTTGTCCTAATACTGCTCCTACTGCATAATCAGATGCATCACACATGAGCTCAAATGGTAAGCTCCAAATTTGGGGGCTGAATGATGGGTGATGATGTCAACAACTGCTTTAGTTTTTCAAATGGCACAAGACATAAATTATCAAAGATAAAAGGTACATCCTTAGCAAGTAAATTGTATAAGGGTCTAGAAACTTTGCTAAAATCTTTAATGAAACGTCTATAGAAACCAGTATGCCCAAGGAAAGATCTTACTTCTCTTACTGTTTTGGGTGGAGGAAGATTAGAAATGAGATCCACCTTGACTTTGTCAACCTCAATACCTTTGCTCGAAATGATGTGACCGAGAACAATACCTTGTTTTACCATAAAATGACATTTCTCCCAATTTAAGACCAAGTTCTTCTCGATACATCGCTGTAGAACTAGTGTTAGATGATGTAAACATTGATCAAACGAATCACCAAAGACAAAAAAGTCATCCATAAAGACTTCAAGGAATCGTTCAACCATATCAGAAAAAATGCTTAACATGCATCGTTGAAATGTAGCAGGTGCATTACATAATCCAAATGGCATTCTTCTATATGCAAATGTGACAAAAGGGCAAGTGAAAGTTGTTTTCTCTTGATCTTTTGGTGCTATGGGGATCTGATTGTATCCTGAGTAGCCATCTAAAAAGCAATAAAATTCATGGCCTGCTAATCTATCAAGCATTTGATCGATAAATGGTAAAGGAAAATAGTCTTTACGTGTGACAGAATTCAACTTTCTATAATCAATGCATACACGCCATCATGTAGTTATTCTAGTTGGTATCAATTCATTATCAGCATTGGTAACTACTGTGACTCCTGACTTTTTAGGGACAACTTATACAGGGCTGACCCATGAACTATCAAAAATGGGATAAATGATACCTGCATCTAATAGCTTAAGGACTTCAGTTCTAACAACTTCTTTCATGTTAGGATTTAACCGACGTTGCATTTCCCTAGTAGGTTTAGCATTTTCATCAAGGTGAATGTAATGCATGCAGTCTACTGGGTTTATACCTTTTATGTCTACTATAGTACATCCTAATGCCCCTTTGTGCTCTTTCAAAACATCCAACAACTTACCTTTTTGTTCGTCGTTTAGGGATGATGAAATGATTACCGGCAGAGTACTTTCTTCTCCCAAAAATGCATATTCCAATGTGTTGGGTAATGGTTTGAGCTCGAGTTTCGGTGGTGATTCTGATGATGGGATGAGTTTCTTCTCTGATGGTGCTAGTTGTTCAACTCTTGACTTCCATTTATTAGTGTCCATGGATGGTGCTGAGTCAAGTAGGGCGTTGACCTCATCGACTGATCTGTCAATATCAAAATCAAAACCAAAGTGAGTTAAACATGTTTGTAAAGGATCATCACTAAGGTTTGAAACAAAAGTGTCATCAACTAATGCTTCAATTAAATCCACATCAACAATTTCATCATCTGTATTGTGAGGTTGTTTGGCAATGTTGAAGATGTTCAGCTCCATAGTCATGTTGCCGAAAGACAACTACATATTTCCAGTCCTGCATTGAATGTGAGCATTCGCAGTTGCCAAGAAAGTTCGGCCTAGAATAATGGGGATGTGCTTTCGTGAATCCTGTATTGGTTGAGTGTCAATTACAATGAAATCAACAGGAAAATAGAACTTATCTACCTGGATAAGCACGTCTTCCACAATACCACAAGGTATTTTCGTGGACCGATCTGCAAGTTGTAACACCACTGGAGTTAGGTGTAATTCTCCCAATCCAAATTTCACGAAAACAAAGTAAGGCAACAAATTTACACTAGCTCCTAAATCCAACAAAGCATTCTCAATTGTATGGTTCCCTATACTACATGAGATAGTGGGGGAACCTGGGTCTTTGCATTTTAGATAAATTTTGTGTTGGAGTATAGAACTAACGTTTTCTGTTAAAAATGCCTTCTTTTAAACATGAATGTTTCTCTTTTTAGTGCAAAGGTCTTTAAGAAACTTGGCATAAGATGGAACTTGTTTAATTGCATCAAGCAAATGGATGTTAACACTTACCTGTTTGAAGATTTCAAGAATCTCACCTGTGAATTTTCCCTTCTTTTCTTTCGCTAACCTCTAAGGAAATGGAGCTTTCGGAACGTGTTCTCGTGGTTTGGTTTCTTCTCTCTCCTCTGGTGATAAGTCCTCAGCACTTACAGGTACAATTTGATTTTCTTTTGTCACCAGCATCTCCACTTTGTTGTCGACTTCTTTTCCTTTTCGTAAGGTCATGACTGCTTTGACCTCTCCATGCTGTTGTGGTGAACTGGTACTTGCTTCATGTGCTAGATGTTAGGATTAGGTACTGGTTGACTTGGAAATTTACCTTTCTCAACAGTTATTGCCAAGGTCTGAACTGAAGAAGCAAGTTGTCCTACCATCTTCTCAAGGCTTGAAACTGATTGGGCTTGTGAATTAAAGCCTGCTCTCAACTCATTTCGTAGTCCATCAATGGTGCAATTCTGTTGCTCAATCGTGGAGTGAGTAACATTCTTGAAATTCTGGAATGCACCCTCCCATGGTCTGGATTGAGAGTAGTTCTGGTTCTGATTGTATGGTCTAAATGGGGGCTGACTTGAGGATTTTGTGGAATTGGTGGAGCTGGAGCTGCTGGTCCATTCTGTTGGAATCCTTGAGACCATGAAAAATTATGGTGGTCTCTCCATCCAGGGTTATATGTGTTAGAGTATGGGTTGTAATTAGATGGTTTTCTCATTACACCTATGGCATTGGCTTGATCTGAGTATGAGTCATGGTCATGTGGTTCTGTTGATTTAGCAATCGACAACGATGCTATTTGTCGAGCAAGACCTTCAACCATCTCCTTGACTTCTTTGATTCCCGAACTTGACTCGCCAATGTGAACTTCATTTACTCCCTTAATTCTTCTTGTATTCCTGAGTGACCGACTCCGTTGTTGGGAATTATCTGCTTGTCGTTGGAAGAATTCCCAAATCTCTAAAGCACTTTTTGACATTAGCTCTCCTCCACTTGTTGCCATTAGCCATTCTTGCACATTCGGCAATAATCCCTCTAAAAAGTATTGGCATTGGTGTCATTTCTCGTACCCATGATGCGGACACTTCAAGAGTAGCCCATTGAATCGCACCCATGTTTCGAAAAACTGCTCGTCCTCTCTCTGGGTAAACTCCAAGATTTCCCTGCGAATAGCATTGGTTTTATGCACTGGGAAATATTTATTCAAAAATTTTGTTACCATTTGTTCCCATGATGCAATGCTATTAGCAGGCAATGTATTAAGGCATGAACGAGCTCTATCTTTTAAAGAAAATAGGAATAATATGAGTTTAACATCATCGTCTGAAAAATTCTCGTATTTAAAAGTTTGACAAATAGCATGAAAATCATTCAGATGATTATATGGGTCCTCATTTTCTAAACCATAGAATGTGGGGAGACAATTTAGCACACTAGGTTTTAGTTCAAAGCTCCTAACAGCTACATTTGGGTATCTTATGCATGATGTGCTCAAATTAGCTAAAGGACTGAAGTAGTCCTTAAATGGCCTCTCCTGTGGTTGCAAATCCATTTTATTTTTAACTTGTTTGTGTGTGCAAAGTGTTTTTTCTAGTTCAAAGTCTATGTTCAAGATTAGGTAATAATGACCTA
Organism: Citrus sinensis; assembly: GCF_022201045.2. Lineage (NCBI taxonomy): Eukaryota > Viridiplantae > Streptophyta > Magnoliopsida > Sapindales > Rutaceae > Citrus > Citrus sinensis. The sequence continues at coordinate 7,426,116 of NC_068563.1, read as the reverse complement.
CGACCATGCATGCAAAGCAAATAAAATAAAAATAAATATGAGAACAAAACAAATAAAAATAAAGAAGAGTGAGAAATTACGTTACTAACCTTCTCACGCTGTTAAAACATTTCTATAAAAATACACAAAAACAAATATGTGAAATAAATTAATAAGATAAACAAAAATAAATAAAAAATTTACAAAGAAAAATAAATTGAAAATTAAATTACAGAATTTTAATAAAAAAGAAAAAGAAAAGAAATACTAACCTTTAAATGTAGATTCACTTTTTTTCTTTTTTTTATAAAAAAAATTACAAGAAAACAATTTAAAGAAAATATTCACAAAAATTAATTCTCTGAATTAAAATTACTTACCTCCCCGGCAACGGCGCCAAAAACTTGTTGTGCAAATTTTATTGAACTCGCAAGTGCACGAATCTATTGTAGTATAGATCAATAGTGACGAGTGTCGATCTCACGAGGAGGTGAATTTTAATTGTGTGTAGAATGAATTTTGTAAATGAGTGATTGGATTTGTGGTGGAAATGATTTGAAATATGCTAAAACTTAAATTAAAATGGCGAGAATAAATTCTAAAATTGGAATTGAAATGGCAAGAATAAATTGAAGAGAATTCTATTGAAATGAGGTACTTGGGTATCTGGATCCGTATCAACATGCATCATGGGCTAAATATTCCTTATTAATGCCAATTAAATCATGAGGGGGGAATCCACACCTCATGAACCACACTCTAATCAATATGGTGCTAAGGGCTTATCGTGCCAAATAATAATAACCTTGTACTAGGGGGCCGGTGAAACCAAGGCGGTACTAGACAAGATTAGTATTATTTGTCGACGAGAAGTCAAAACATCCACAAAAATTAGGAGGGGAAGAGAAAATAAATTTACCAAATAAAGCCCATGACACATGTTGAGACTTCACCTTCAACCCAAGCTTGAAAGAAAATTAGCTACTCATAATTGAACTAGGGGCAAAAAGAAAATTTATTAAAATACATAAAAAATACAAGATGGAGAAGGAATTACAGAAAATAGAGTCCAAAAATGGATTCAGAGCTATCAAATTAGAGGGGAGAGACCCCATTTTTATAGATACATGGAGTAAATCATGGCCAGCGGATTAAAAACAGTTTGGACGCTCAGGATTGCGCCACGTCATCAGTCAACAGTACGCGGTTTGACCACGTGGATGAACAGTAATATGGTTTGACCGGGGTTGAACAGTGACGCGGTTTGGTTGAAAATAATCCTGTGTGATGCATGTACCGTACGCGAGATTTTTCATCCACTGATATGCTGTCACATCACCATCAATAGTACATAAGAATTTTAGTCCAACAGGATCATGACACCTCATCAGTCAATGCCACATCATCGGTCAATGCCACATCATCGATTCGTCTATGTGAACAGTGTCGTGAACAGTAACGTTGATAGTACCGTACACGTGAATAGTAACGTACATGTGAACAGTGCTATTTTTTCTTTTATGCTCCTCCTAAGGTTTTCGACCGTCCTCAGTTAAAAAATGATGTCTATTTTGCCGTCTGATTTCTCGTTTATTGTGAAATGACTATGATGCCCCTAAAATACATAAAATATTTAATTAAAATAAAACACACGAAATTAAATCAAAAGAAGGTTAAATACATAAAAGTAAGGGTGTTAGTAAAACTTGTAGTGTAAAATGACGATTTTCTCCTTTATAAATATACATTTTCTAACACTCAACAAATGTCGCCATATACTTCAAAATAAAATCCCTCAGAAGTTGAAAGATCTAGAGAGCTTTACAATTCCATGCTCTATTGGAACTAAATATAATTGTAGGGCACTTAGTGATTTGGGGACAAGCATCAATCTTATGCCTTTATCAGTGTTCAAGTTGGAAAAGTTAAGTCAACAAAAGTGACTTTATAACTTACTGACCGATCTCACACTTATCCAAAAAGGAAGATTGAAGATGTATTAGTAAAGGTGGATAAATTTATTTTTCTAGTGAATTTCATAGTGTTGGACTCTAAGGTAGACAAAGAAGTGCTAATCATTTTAGAAATTCCTTTCTTAGCCACGAGTAAGACTAATTGATGTGCAAAAAGGATAATTAACCATGCAGGTAAATGACCAACAAGTTACATTCAATGTGCTAGATGTTATGAAGCGTTGCAATGAAGTTGAAAATTGTAATTTTGTTAATGTTGTAGACTTTGCTGTGACAGAGATGTTAAACAGTTGTTATAGTAAGGAAGAAATCAATGTTGTAATATTTGAAGAACTTGAAGATGAAGATCCTAAAACGGTAAATATGGCATGGTTAGGAGAGTAGCAACCCGTGGGGACTGACAGACACTTTGAATCTTTAAACCTCTCAAATAGGGAAATAAAACCATCTATTCCATCTATTGAGTCAACTCCTGTTCTAGAATTAAAAACTTTACCTTCACATTTAAAATATGCGTATCTTTGTGACAATAATACTCTCCCATAATCATTTCATCTTCTTTAAATGCAAATCAAGAAAAAAAAAGCTTACTGAATGTATTGTGGAGATCTAATAAGGCTATTGGATGAATCATGGCATATATCAAAGGAATCAGCCCATCAATATGCATGCATAAGATTCTGTTGGAAGACTACTACAACAACTCTATAGAGCAACAGAGAAGATTAAATCCCATCATAAAAGAAGTTGTGAAAAAAGAGATCATTAAGTGGCTTGATATTGGAATTATTTACCCTATATCAGACAGCTCATAAGTAAGTCCAGTTCAATGTGTTCCAAAGAAAGGTAGAGTGATTGTTGTAGCAAATGAAAAGAATGAGCTTATTCCCACAAGAACAATGACTTGATGGAGAGTTTACATGGATTATAGGAATTTCAACAAAGCTACAAGGAAGGATCACTTCTCATTGCTTTTCATAAATCAGATGTTGGACATACTTACTTGAAAAGAATACTATTATTTCTTGGATGGATATTCAGGCTACAACCAGATTACTATAGCACCAGAGGATCAGGAGAAGACAACATTCACTTATCCTTATGGAACCTTTGCCTTGAGAATGATGCCATTTTGTTTGTGCAACGCTCCAACAACTTTCCAAATGTGTATAATGTCCATTTTTTTTCAAATATGGTACAACCAACACTTGAGATATTTGTTGGTGTTATTCCAATGATAATGGTGTCAATGTGTAAATGTACACAACAAGTAATATAATTATAAGTATTCAATATCGTCTCCACAAGGATTGATATTATCAGACTTGCTACAGCAATCTCAATAGTCTAGTTTTGCCTCAATTGAAAATAGAACAAATAAATAAGCTAATAAATTAATTAAAAATAAAATGTAATAAGGTAAATTCTCACGTCACACACACAAGGATAAAATCAATGGGAATTGAGTGGTTGAGTGATTAAACTCTCTTAATAGTTTTGACTATTTTATTCAATTTTAGGTTTAGTTGTTACATCATCTGATATAGCACTGGGCAAAATTCTTATGTATCCTCAGCTGTTTCATGTTGGATGTCTTATATCTTTATACAACCTAACAGTGACCAATTGTTATGCTAACATAAGATATAGCATGACACATTTAGATTCTAATTATCCTACAAGGTAAATCCCTAAGTCTAGTTCATCACTAATTTTAAATTAAGCATGACCCTTTGGAATCAAGTAAAACACAACTCAAGAAACTTAATCTAAAATCAAGTATTGTTTTGATATATTCAACTAAGATAGGCCCTTTTGTGGCTCTTTCTTAACTAATATTATTAAATGGGTGGTCAGCCGAAATAATGAATAAAAACAAGCATTGTCAAAACAAAATACTATAGTAAACATGCAGCAACACATAAATTTAGTCTATAAACCATTAAGATTGTTCATCACTCAACCACAAATAAATTTAGTTCATGATTTGCGAAAGAAAAATAAACAACAGAGTTTTAGCCAAAAAAATCCCCATGATTAAAGAATAAACAAGAAAACAAGAGAATAATAAAAAGGACCAAATTTCTTGATTAATTTATGCCAATTCCCCTCTGTTACAGCCATTAATTTCACTCTTTGATCTATTTTTCTATTGTTTTCTTTCGATTTTTGTTCTTGGTTGATGGCTCTCTCTCTTCTTTGCATGTGTGCTTTTTTTATAGTTGAAAATTATGGTGACTGGAAGTCTAGGGTGCGTATCTTCCAGATTTAAAAACTCCATATCACAATCTGCTAAATATTTCGTGCGAAATTCTCTGTCAATGCTCTAGGAATTGCTACAGTAATAGTTGCTACAGCAATGGCTATAAAATCTGCAGTGTTCCAGTCTTGCTTCAATCCTTTTGTAGGCATGTCCTTTCATTACTTTTGCGAGCCTATTGCAACAGTATTCCTCCCTTGAAATTTGAGCTTCTGATCACCTACAATTATATATATGACTCAAACACACAGTTATTCCAAATCAAACCAAATTTATTAAGATTAAACTAAAATAGATGTTAATGCAAAATACAACTAAAATGTGATAAAGACGTGTCATTTACTCTCTAAGTAATCTTGATTTAATTCTAAAAGTGCCATAATAACTCTCATTTCGTAGAGTTATCACACCCTTGAACTTAAATTATTACTTGTCCTCAAGTAATGACAACAATATTAACATCCATTCACACAATCACTCATTAGTAACATAACTCTACCATCAAATTTGCAAGAGTTTTCAACCCTCAGGTAGCACTCTTAACATACAAATTTGCCATAGTAGTTTAGTTCTAAACTTAAGCCTCAGTCTGTCCAAAGTGTGTGTGCCCCACTTTGATCAAGTTCTGGTGATGCTGCAACATTGCACAGGTGTTACTTAGACTTCAGAGGTAAAACACAAGTGTATTCACATATGGGGGAGTAGGAGTCACAAACAACGATCAATTGTGCTCTAGTAATATATTCTCTTAAAAAAATTTCAATCAAATCCTCTTCAATGTATCATTGATTTTTCATGTGAATATATATCACTTGTGGTGATGACACTCAATTACTCAACTAATGCACAGATTAAAGTTACTGCAGCAACACTTATAAAATAGTCTTATCTATAGACATCTTTTACTCAAGGCTAAACATGGGATTCATGAACAGACTTGGCTACTAAATATCCTAGAGAGAGGACCTTACCTATTTCTCTCTCTCTCTCTCTCTCTTTATATATATATATATATAACTACAAAGATGCCACGTGTTTTAAATGTGGAAAGAAAGGCCACACTGCAAAATTTTGTAGAATGAATAGAAAGCTCCATAAGCTTGGCCTTGATGAAGAAATACTTTATATATATATATATATATATATATATATATATATCATTTGTTGCTATAGCAATGCTCATAGCTCTTGTTACCTTTGGACTCAAGTCTGTATATGGAGTACATACTGAGCCCTGGTTACTCAGTAACTTAAGTCATTGAAGCCGACTTTATAACAAGCACAATAGTATAAAATTTCCCCAAAACTCAAAATTTTGTTACCCTTTTCTCATGTCCTGGTTTCTTCTACAGCATTCTTCTAAAACTCAACTAAAGTCTAAATGTTGAGACAAAATTTCAGCCCTCATCCATGAATTATCCCTACTTGGCAATCACATAAATTGAATAACATTCACTTTATTCTTCATTAGGTTTTTCACTCCATAAAAGTACTAAATAGCAGAGTTACACACAATACAAAACATACAATGCATAATACAAACACAATACAAAACATACAAATGCACTAACACAACCCCCACAAACTTGAGAGGTGATATGTCCTTCACAGGCACACAAAACAAAACAAACCACACATATCTAAATTACCACAAAAGAAATGCAAAATAGACAAGTAAAAATAAAAGAAAAGTTTCATAAATTGAAAGAAACTAAATTGGACTGGCGAGGGTACTCCGCTATTATTGCATATGTTGCTGCCGCATGAGGTGAAAGGGTTCACTTCTTTTTTGATGCACTTCGCAGGCGTTCCTTGGGTGAACCTTGTGGTGAGACAGCAGGCTACTTTTTCTTTTTTCTCGGAGTTGGACTAGTTGATGGTATTCCAGCAGGTGTAGTAATTTTGGGCTGAGTGGGTCTGTGTAAATTATCACTTTAGTGCCCACCTAATTGGCTCTAAATTTGTCAAAGGCAAATACAACTGCTAATAAGTCTTTTAAAATAGTGGTATAATTGGTCTGAACATCAGTAAGGGTTTTACTAGCATAGTAAATAGAGTGAAAAATCTTATTCTTCTTCTGCCCTAGCACTGCTCCAATAGAATAGTTATTGGCATCACACATCAACTCGAAAGGTAAACCCAAATCTGGTGCTATAACAATAGGTGTTGTAGTAAGAGCTTTCTTCAATTTACAAAAAGTCTTTAAGCAATCTTTATCAAAGTTGAAATGTCTGTCATGTTCTAGTAGCATGCATAAAGGTTTAGCTATTTTGGAAAAGTCCTTAATGAACCTTTTGTAGAACTCAACATGTCCTCAAAAACTCCTAACACCCTTGACTAAAGTTAGTGATGGAAGTTTATCTATCACCTCTATTTTTTCCATGTCCACCTCTATTCTCTTCTTAGAGACGCTACGACCTAAGACTATACCTTTTTGTACTATAAAGTGGCACTTTTCCTAATTGAGTACTATGTTGGTCTCCTCGCATCTCTTAAGCAGATTTTCTAAGTTATACAAGCAATCATCATTTGTTTCCTTAAAAATCGAGAAGTCATCCATGAATACCTCTAGTGTTTGCTCAACCATGTATAAAAAAATAGACATCATACATCTCTGGAAGGTTGCTAGAGCATTAAACTAACCGAATGGCATCCTTCTGAAAGCAAAGGTTCCATAAGGACAAATGAATGTTATCTTCTCCTGATCCTCTGGTGCTATAGCAATCTGGTTGTAGCCTGAATAACCATCCAAAAGACAGTAATACTCTTTTCTAGCCAATATGTCCAGCATTTGCTCTATAAAGGGCAATAGAAAGTGGTCCTTCCTTATGCCTTTATTCAGCTTCCTATAGCCCATGCAAACTTTCAATCCAGTCACTGTTCTTGTAGAAATATGTTCATTCTTCTCATTTGCTACAACAGTCACTCCACCTTTCTTTAGAACATATTGTACTGGACTCACGCAAGAGTTGTCTGATATTTGGGTAAATGATCCCAGCATCAAGCTATTTGATAATCTCTTTCTTCACAACTTCTTTCATGATGGGGATTCCTCTATTACTCTACTTAATTATTATAGCAGTCTTTCAGTAGAATCTTGTGCATACATATGGAAGGGTTGATTCCTTTAATATCTGCCATGGTCTATCCAATAGCCTTTTTGTATCTCCCCAACAAATCCACCAAGCTATTCTCTTGATCTCCATTTAAAGAAAATGAAATGATTACGGGGAGTGTAGTATTTTCGCTAAAATAAATATATTTTAAATGTGAAAGTAAAATATTCAATTCTTAAATAGGAAGTGATTCAATAAATGGAACATATGGTTTTACTTCCCTATTTCAACCGGTCTAAGTCTCGACCATCTTCTTCAATTTCATAAATGCACCTAAAACTTTATTCTTGTTCTTCATTAAATACAGTTACACTTTTCTTTAATAATTATCAATAAAAATAATGCATACCTCCCAAAGAAGCTACTTTGGTAGGTCCCTACACATCACTATGCATCTAATCCAGAATCCTTTTTATATTATGAATTACTGAACTAAAACTTTAATCTTGTCTACTTACCCAAAATACAATGTTTGCCAAATTCTAACTAATTCTAATTTATAAGAATTTGCACATTTGAATAAGCCTTGTTTCACTGAAGTCCGTACATGTTTTTCACCAGCATATTCCAAATGCATATGCCACAACTTGGTTGCTTCTGAATTTGCATTTTTTCTAGAAAATTGTTGTGCCTTTCCTCACTATTAATGCATCAGTTACCATCTTCAAGAATCGATCTCTTAGAGTAATTGTAAGCCCTTTGGATTCTAAGACTCCTAACGTGATAAGATTTTCCTTTAAGCTTGGTACATAGCAAACATATATCAAGAATTGGATTAATCCGTCATGATTCTTCAACTAGATTGAACTTATTCCGTAAAAATAACTCTACCATCCAACTCCTTGAAGCTAGAAAACCTGCTCCTATTAGGACACATATATGTGTCGAGTATTCTATAATTCTGAAATTTCAATGCACTAACATATGTGTTAATGTATGTGTTTAGTATTTTCTAGTTCTGAAATTTTAAACAAAGGTTGATATATGTGTCTAGTATATCTAGTTTCAATTTTATAATTTTCTTATAAATGTATAATTTCATAAAAAAAAAAAATCAAAATCCATACTATTCAATAAAGGCAGTGTGAGATGACACAGCTTAAAAGTAAATTTTAACTCCCAAGTATAAGAGTGTCTTGTTGTATTATAACTTGGTGAGTCCAAGGTCGATCCACAGAGAAAAGATTTAATTAGTTTATTTTATTTTATCTAAAAATTGAAATTAAAACTTGAATATAAACAACTTAATTTAAATGAAACTATGGAATTGAACTAGTTAGGGTTATGGATCCACTCTTAGAAATAAATAAAACTTAATAAATTATTTTTGCCAATTTGTTTTAGATTTATTACTCAAAAGATTAATTATACAAATTATTATTATTTTCCCTTTAATTTTATGATGGATTAAGTATTTATTGTGCCAAAATTTAATTTGTCTACAATAAGTCAAAATACCATTTCACCATGCCTTATATTAAGATCTTAAGAATTTATTGTGCCAAATTCATTTGTTTGTCTACAATAAATCAAATTTTCAAAATATAAAACATGTATAAAATTAAATAGAAAATAATTTAATTTATAAAATTAAACATAGAATTTGATTAAATCATATTTATTTCTTAAGAGTTTCACCTTCCCCTAACTAATATTATTTAGTTAAGCATAATTAAAATAAAAAGAAGTAGTAAAATTGAATTACTTATAATTAAAAGAAATAAAAACAACTAAAATTGGAAATAAAACTAATTTTATTAATGAAAATAATTATACAAAATATTAAAAACACACCTGGAAATCAAGATTACAAGGAGATGGAGAGAATTTGAGAAGAAGAGAGTTGTAGAGAGATGATTAAAACACAAAAATGAGGCCCTATTTATAGAAAAATAAATTCATAATCCAGTGCTTTGCGGTCCATCATAGGCTTCATGCATGTGCTCCTCACAACCCTTAGATCAAGATCCAATGGTTGGTCAAACTTCAAAAGTCAACATCACACATGGCATCATTTGACTCGTCCGATTTGCCCAAAGAACGGTTGAGATTTGGCGGGTTAATGGGTGGATCAGGTCGACCCGAATACAAAGATTCTGATCCTCCAACTTGCTTCACCAACCATTACCACGTGGCACAATCATGGCCATTGAATCATGAACGGTTGAGATTTAGTCAAGATTGTCAGTTATCCCATGCACTCATATCTATTATAAGCTCATTTCATCATCCAATCAGTGCTCGGTCAATAGGAAAAGTCAACTTTTTTTACACAAGCCCAATTTTAAGCCGATCTTGACTGATCTTAAGGTTTTCGGACCTCCGAAATCCAATTTTGACCTCTGTTTATCTGTTTGGAGCCTCGAAGTACGTGAAATTAATAATTTTCCTAATAAACACATAAAAATACACAAAATTAAATATATTTAAAACATAATTAATAATTCATAATATATTACATAAACACAAATATAAATTATAACATAAGCATAAAATAACATATTATCGCTTGATAAGTAAACAATTTTTAATACTAATCACACCCCCCAACCAGCTTATTGCTAGCCCTCTAGCAATTAAAGCGTTATATTAAGATTTATAAAATTCACATGCAAGTTAATAGTTGTTCATTTATCCTCTAAATTACCAAATAAATGAACTCTCCCAAATTCTTTTACCACATTGATGTTCACTCATTATCCAGAATATCATCAAACCTTCTTTTGTGCTCAAGTAATTAACACAATACTTATGGGGCTTCATTAAAAGAAAAACAACATTTTCGTTCTAAAATTCATTAGAAATTATATCTTTAGGCAATAGATTATTCACACATTTTTTTTATATATATTATATTTCTAACCCGTGTAGCGAGTTTTAGGTCAGTGACTCCCAGACCAGTTGGCCTTAGGGCACTAGGTGTTGAAACACCCCTACGGAATTAATTACTCGGGTTCTAGATATAGAAAAATTAAAAATAATTTTTTTTTCTACTTTTTTTTTTTGGAAATATACACTTTCTACTACCTTAGATACTTTTCCTAATAAATCAAAAGAACTAAATGCTGTAAAATTTTAACTTAAAACCCACTAGTATGTGTCATAATGTGTGTGTGAAGAATGATTCAATAATACCTGTTAAATGAGTAAACAATTAAATAACTTAATAACCAAGTGGAGAGTTCACAAATTTGAGTAATTCAAAGAAAAGGGAACAAAAACAACTTACTATGAATCTCAAAATCAAAATATAATACAACAAGACTATTAGGATGCATCTCAAAAGTCGTGACTCTTTACATGGCCATCCTAGACAAAAAGCAATTTTTTTTTTTTTGGCAAAGAAAAGAAAAGAGAAAAGAGAAAAAAACAACACATATATTTAAAACATACGTCAATTATCCCCACCCCACAACCTAATCTAAACATTATCCTAACATTTTATAATTTTACAGATATGCAAAAAAAAAATAATAATAATAATAAATATAAATAAAAGAGAATAATAAAAGAAGAAGAAGAAGAGATCTCACCTGAACTTGATGTAGAAGCTTAAAAGTAGATAACAAAGATGAAGAAAAAGTCAATTTTTTTTTGTTTTTTTTTTAACAACACCCTTAAGATTAAGAAGATGTGTTTCTAGAGAGACTATATTCTCTATATCCTGCCATCTTCGACTCAAATTTGTCCTAAGTTAGTCTTTACAGAAAAAAAAAATTTTGTTATTGTTTTTTTTTTTTTGTAAACACATAACCAGGACTAAGACATTCCACAATTATCAACTATTCCCTCCCCCCAACCTGAAAAAGATATTGTCCTCAATGTTTTAAAAGGAAAGAGAAAGAGTGTAGAAGACATCACATGAACACTACAACAGAAAATATTTACAAACGGAGAGTTAAATCTAAATCGCACTTCTTATTACTGCTATTGTTACCGTTACCATCATTAGTCAACCAATTTAGTGCAACAGTCTGTGGATCTGGCTCTGGTGTATAAGCTTGTAAAAGATCAAGTAACTCATTAGCAGTAGAAGCAGAGATAAAGAGTTTTTTTACAGAATGTGGAACAAAATGATTCTTTATTGCATGGTTAATAAAAGTTAGCAAGCCGTCATAAAAATTATTAACATTTAACAAACCGATGGGCTTTTGATGAATGTTCAAGTGGGCCCAAGATGCAAATGTAATTAGTGCCTCAAAAGTTGCAAGATCTCCTGTCAAGAAAATAAAAGCATCAGCATGATTCATCATTTCAGATATTCTCTCTTGCATACTTGATACCACTAATTCTTCTCCAATTGGTGGGCCAGACATGCACACTAGCGGTTTCATGGGTTTTGGGATAATGTCGAGTACTTGGCTTCCTCTGGTAAAAACAGCTTCTGAGATAAGTCTTGATAACCCTCGTTCACTCCTCCATATACAAGATGCAGTTTCCTCTCTGCTATGACACGACCAAGATCTACAGCTGCCTGAACGAACTCTTTGTACTTTCCATAGTGAAACCTAGAAAGCACACAAATAATTTTGAATTGTTTACTTGAAGATGCAGCCATTGGACTAATTTTTCAAAAACAAGTTGTGAGTGTTTGAAAAAACGAGCTCATATTTAAAGATCTTGGTGACATAAATAATGAGAAACAGCTGTAAATGGGTTGGCATATTTGTCAAATGACGAGGAAAGCACGTGGCTCAATAATTTAAAAACAAACAGTAAAAAAAAGTAATGATTAGAAAAAGCAAACAGTAAAAGAAACCAAATAAATAAAAATCACATCGCTAAATGCAATAATGCAAATGATAAAATAGCAATAAAGTAAAATAATAGTGAAGTGAAAGGATATTTACTGGTAGTTGTGATTGTGGCTCACATCTTCCTCTGGTTTTACGTCCAATAACGGCTTGAACGCCCTCTATGGGTCGAGGATCGGCTTCCCATCCAGTTTTCTTATAAACTGGCAAACAGGGTCTTTTTGAGTCAGATTCCCAAGACTTAACTGTACACTTTGTTTTTGGAATAGTATCCACAAATTGTAAATCTCACGTTGCACAATTCCGCTTCGATGCGTCTCAAGAGATCGTAAGATATCATCCAACAATTCTTTACTCATGCCATCTTTAACGAATTTAATTTTATCTTCACGAGTATCAGAAACCATTCCTAAAGATTTACAATCCGGTCGTTTGCAATCAAGTCTTACACAGTTATGACATTTTGAGCCAAGTCTTTTAGCTCTCCTTTTCTTAGCAAACGTACTTTTACCAAAACCAGGCATGTAAGAAACAAATTGACCAGAAAACTCACCTGCTAATCGGACCTTTGCTTCAATTAACCAACGAATGTCAGAAGGAATGCCATTGATCATTAACAAACGCAGTCATTCACAACGAGCTTTGTAAATTTTCCTGAGGGCATTCTGAGGGAGAGAGGGAAAATGCTTATGGAGTTTATGTTGTATTTCTTCCATGTTTGATTTTGGGGTTTTAGTTATTGTGGGAAACTGAAGATACCGACTTAAGAAGTCACGGAGTACCATTATCCGCCATTTATACGGGAAAATAAATCAAAACACACCAAAATCAAATCTGCAAAATCAAATCAAGCGTGAAAGCGAGCAAAAAAAAAGCACACAATATAAAAGGAAAATGAACTTACATTCGTCCTCTCATTGAGTTAACCTCAAGCTCCATTTGAAATTCATATATGCCACTCTCTACTGTTCTGAGTTGTCCCTCTAGATCCTTAACATAGGACACGAATTCTGGTGGTTGCAGATCCCAAAGTGGATGTGATTTACAGCTTTGTATCAGGCCTCTTAAGTGAATTTTATACGCCGAAATCTTTTAAGATGTGCGAACAGGTATTTTCTCATTGAGGTGCTCATGATATAAAATGAAAATTGATGAGAGAATGTACAACTATCAAACAAACACGCTTACACAAGAAAAACAATGTTAAAAAAAAACTATGTACAGTGCATCAATCTAAAGAAAAAAAAAATCAAACAATGAAACGGTAAAATAATAGTAAAACAAAAAAAAATCATTAAAGACTTAATCAAGAACTGGTGGGTCATCCAAATTAATTTCGGTGTCCTCGTCACGTGGGTGATGTTCCAGATATGGTTTTAATCTTTGACCATTAACTTTAAATGTGACACCGTTATTTGGATTCTCAATTTCTATGGCCCCATATGAATATACATTTTTTACAACAAATGGGCCACTCCATTTTGACTTTAACTTTCCTGGAAATAAATGAAGACGAGAATTATAAAGCAACACTTTTTGACCAATCTCAAATGTTTTTCGAAAAATTCTTTTATCATGAAATGCTTTTGTTCTTGCCTTAATAATTCTTGAATTTTCATATGCATCATTCCTTAATTCCTCAAGTTCATTCAATTGCAATTTTCGCACTTTACCAGCATCATCCAAATTTGAATTAAAAGCTTTAATAGCCCAAAGTGATTTATGTTCAAGTTCAACAGGTAAATGACAAGGTTTACCATAAATTAACCGATAGGGTGACATTCCTAATGATGTTTTAAATGCAGTGCGGTAAGCCCAAAGTGCATCATTAAGTCTAAGAGACCAATCTTTTCGGTTTGGGTTAACCGTTTTTTCCAAAATTTGTTTTATCTCCCTATTTGCTAATTCAACTTAACCATTTGTTTGAGGATGATAAGGGGTAGCAATTTTATGTGTAATTCCATATTTCTTCATTAAAGACTCAAATGACTTAATACAAAAATGCCTACCTCCATCACTGATAATGGCTCGAGGGATTCCAAATCGACTTAAAATGTTTTCTCTTAAAAATTTAATCACAGTTTTACTGTCATTATTTCGACAAGAAATTGCTTCAATCCATTTTGAGACATAATCAACTGCAACTAATATATACACAAATCCAAAAGATGATGGAAATGGACCCATGAAATCAATTCCTCAACAGTCAAATATTTCAATTTCAAGTATGGGATTTAAGGGCATCATGTTTCTTTTTGTAATTGATCCCAATTTTTGACATTTTTCACAACTTTTGCAGAATTCATATGTGTCTTTAAACATGGTAGGCCAATAAAATCCACACTGTAAAATTTTAGCAGTAGCTTTTCTTGAAGAAAAGTGACCACCACATGCTTCAGAATGACAAAAATTAATGACACTACTTACCTCATTATCAGGAATACATCGCTGAAAAATTTGATCTGGGCAATATTTGAACAAATAAGGATCATCCCAATAAAATTTCTTTACTTCAACAAAAAATTTCTTCTTCTCTTGAACATTCCATTGCAAAGGCATTTTACCTGTAACAAGAAAATTAACAATATTAGCATACCATGGCATTGAAGTAACAGAAAATAAAAATTCATCAGGGAAAGAATCATTTATGGGTGTTATATCATTGCAGAATTCGGATGTGAGTCTTGATAGATGATCAGCAACAACATTTTCAGCACCCTTTCTATCTTTGATGGTAAGGTCAAATTCTTGTAGTAACAAAATCCAACGAATTAGTCTCGGTTTGGCATCCTGTTTACTCATCAAATATCTCACAGCATCATGGTCAGTAAACACAACAGATTTAGAGCCAAGCAAATATGAACGGAATTTGTTTAATGCAAATACCACAGCAAGTAATTCTTTTTCAGTTGTAGAATAATTCATTTGAGCACTATCCAAAGTCTTACTCGCATAATAAATCACAAAAGGCTTACCATCCCTTCTTTGTCCTAAAACAGCACCAACAGCAAAATCACTTGCATCACACATTAATTCAAATGGCAAAGACCAATCAGGAGATTGCATAATAGGTGCAGATGTTAAAAGACAAATTATTTTTTCAAAAGATTTTTGGCAATCATCATTCCATTCAAACGGTGCATCTTTTAATAAGAGGTTACAAAGTGGTTTAGATATGGCACTAAAGTTTTTTATAAACCTCCAATAAAATCCTGCATGTCCTAAAAAGGATCGCACATCTCTAATTGTTTTTGGTTGTGGCAATTTAGATATGACTTCGATTTTTGCTTTGTCAACTTCAATTCCTTTAATAGAAACAACATGACCCAAAACAATTCTAGAAGTAACCATGTAGTGACATTTTTCCCAATTCAACACGAGTTCTTTTTCAGCACATCTTTTTAAAACTTTCTCCAAACTATCAAGGCAATCATCAAAAGAATTCCCAAACACAGTCAAATCACCCATAAAGACCTCTAAACAATGTTCAACCATATCACAAAAAATGCTTAACATACATCTTTGAAATGTTGCAGGAGCATTACAAAGCCCGAATGACATTCTTTTAAATGCAAATGTTCCAAAAGGACATGTGAATGTGGTCTTTTCTTGGTCCTCAAGTGCTATAGGAATTTGATAATAACCTGAATATCCATCTAAAAAACAGTAGTAAGGATGTCCTGCTACTCTTTCTAAGATTTGGTCAAGGAATGGTAATGGAAAATGATCTTTTCTAGTGGCTTCATTTAATTTTCTATAATCAATGCACATGCGCCAACTAGATGTAATTCGTGTTGGAATTAATTCACCTTTTTCATTTTTAACAACAGTGATTCTAGATTTTTTAGGCACTACTTGTGTAGGACTTACCCACTTACTATCAGAAATATGGTAGATAATTCCCACATCAAGTAATTTAAGGACTTCTGTTTTGACTACCTCTTTCATGTGTGGGTTTAATCTTCTTTGAGGTTGTTGACATATTTTAGCATTTTCTTCCAAATTAATTCTATGTGTGCAGATTAAGGGATTAATGCCTTTAATGTCATTTAAAGTCCATCCTATTGCATTTTTATGCTTTTTAAGAACAGTTAGTAACTTACCTTCTTGGTCGCTTGTTAAAGTAGAAGAAATCACAACAGGATAAGTTTGTTCTTCTCCAAGAAAAGCATATTTCAATCCTTCAGGCAAAGGTTTCAATTCCATTTTAGGTGCTTCTTGTTGTTCTGTCTTTTCAATACTTCCAAGCTCCTCAAATTTTGGCTCGTCATCATAATTTTGCGAAGTCTGCATAGAATCAAGCAACGAAATTATATTAGAAATATCAAGTTCAAGTTGCTTATTTGACTTAATTGAATTAACTAAACAAACATTAGAAAGTTCAGAAAAAGCCTATTTTTGAATATTTTCCTCGATACAAGATTCAAACAATTCCTTTTGTTCATCAGTATCATCTTCATTCTCATTTTCTTCATTAGGTTGCCTGCACATGTTGAAAACATTCAATTCCAAAGTCATATTCCCAAAGGATAAATTCATTAAACCATTCCTACAATTAATCAAAGCATTAGCAGTTGCTAAAAATGGTCGACCTAAAATTACAGGAATTGGTTTGTAATTATTCACAACAGGTTCAGTTTCCAAGACAATAAAATCCACAAGATAAATAAATTTATCAACTTGTACTAAAACATCTTCCACTATTCCTTTTGGTACTTTAACTGATCTATCGGCAAGCAAAAGTGTAGTTGAAGTTGATTTTAACTCACCAAGATTAAGTTGAAGATAAACTGAATATGGAAGCAAATTAACACTAGCACCAAGATCTAGTAAAGCATGCTCAATTCTGTGGTTACCAATAATACAAGAAATGGTAGGACAACCAGGATCTTTATATTTCAACTTATTATTAGTAGACAGAATTGTACTTACCTGTTCGGCCATGAAAGCACTCTTTCTTACCTTCAATTTCCTCTTAACAGTGCACAAGTCCTTTAAAAATTTGGCATATGAAGGAACCTGCTTGATTGCATCTAATAGAGGAATGTTAACTTTCACTTGCTTAAAGATTTCATAAATTTTAGAAGAGTGGTTTGATTTCTTTGGTTTATTCAATGCATGCGAAAATGGTGGTTCAGGTGGAACACTAGTTATTTCTTCACTAGGTGTAAGTTCATTTAGTCCTTCCTTACCCTTTGAATTTTCATCATTTTCATAAGGTTCAGGCATAGGTCTATCAACAACCTTACCACTACGAAGAGTTATAACTGACTTGACTTGGTCTGTGGGTGGATTTTATTGAATTTTAGGATTTGGTTGTGGTTGGGCTGGAAATTTTCCTTTTTCTTGAATGGTGAGTGCAGAAGCAATTTTAGCAAGAGTATCTTTCAAATCAGAAAAAGTTTGTGCATTTTGATTGTTAATAACATCTTGCTTTCTGATGAATGAATGCATTGTGTCTTCCAGATTTTCCAGGGTGGTAGAACATATGGTGCATAAGGCTGAGGATTTTGAAAATTTTGTGGAGGTGGTGCTTGTGAAGATTGTGCATTATTATTATTCCTCCAACTGAAATTCGGATGATTTCTCCAACCATGATTATAAGTCTGTGAATATGGGTTTGGTTTATTGAAAGTGTTAATGACATTAGCTTGATCATTTAGACATTCTTTAAGTGCAGGCAAAGTGGGACACTCTTGAGTGAAATGATCATTCGAATTACATATGTTACATGCAATTTCTTGAACAGATTTTACTTGATCACTCTTTTTATGCTCCAAAGCTTCAACTTTCCTAACTAGGGATGCAAATTTTGCTTGTAAATCATGATCTTCCCTAAGGTTATGGATTCCTCCACTAGATGGAGATGATTGTTGCTTATTTGTCAATTCAAAAGTTCCAACAGTATCCCAATGTTGTGCATTTTCAGCTAATTGGTCAAGGTAATCTAGTGCATCTTCAGGATTTTTATCCCTAAATTCACCATTACACATCATTTCAACAACCTGTCTATTTTGGGGTATTAAGCCCTCATAGAAATAAGTGACCAATCGCCAAGTTTCATAACCATGATGTGGGCATATGTTAAGCAACTCTTTAAACCTATCCCAACATTGGTATAATGTTTCTCCATTTTTTTGAGTGAAAGAAGTGATTTACCTTTTAAAAGAATTTGTTCTATGAGGTGGAAAGAATTTTTTCAAAAATTGTTCTTGCATGTTATTCCAAGTTCTTACTGATCCAGATCTAAGGTTTTGTAGCCAAGTTTTAGCTTTATCTTTTAATGAAAAAGGAAAAAGCTTTAATCTAATTATGTTCATGCTACAATTTTGGTCCGTGTATGTATTACAAACTTCCTCAAAATCTCTTAGATGCAAGTACGGATTCTCATATTCTAAACCATGAAATGTTGGTAAAAGTTGGATAATACCTGGTTTAAAGTTGAATCCAGATGCTTCTGGAGGAAATACTATACACGACGGTGCTCCGGTTCTGGTTGGATTCATGTAGTCTCTCAAAGTCCTTGGTTGATTCCGATCATGCCCATGTTGAGATTGGTTGTCTCCCTGATCAATTTGAGGATTAAGTTCGCCCAAAACGTTTTCGCCTTCATTCTCATCCATGATTGGTGGTGGAGATTGAGATCTACGAATTAACCTGCCACTTGAAGATCGAGACCAATGTCTCATGCAAGGGTTATGTTATAAAGATAATATTTACACAAATTGATAACAAAATAAAATAAAAATAAATAAATAAGCAAATAATATAAGTATACAAAAGAAAATTAAATAACAAAAATGGTGGTTGAACCCACCAACAAAGTAATAAATAAATAAATGCAAAATAAAAAAATGGTGGTTGAACCCACCAATTAAAAAAATAAAAAATGCAAAATTAAATAAATACTGAAAATAAAAGTTAAGAGTTAGTAGTTAGTTTGGTGGTTAAACCCACCAATAAAGCAAAAACAAATAAATAAATACGAAATAAAATAAATGCAGAAAATTAAATAACTGAAATTAAATAAAAGTTAGCAGTTAGCAGTTAGTAAGTTAAGAGTTAGTAATTAGAGTTAGTAGTTAAAGTTACTTTGGTCCAAAATATGTCCAAATATGTCCAAAGTATGTCCAAATATGTCCAAGTCTTGATTATGTTGAGGAATTTCGTCTAGGGATTCTATTGCAAATTATTTTTAATTTTATGGTCAAACTGTAATTTTTAGAAGCTTAGAATTAGCAATTTGGGATGAAAGTGAAACAGTTGAAAGATGTCGGGGTCCGAACGTAATTACCAGAAGATTGGGCTAGAAACGGAAATTGTTGGGGTGAAACGAGAATTATGAAAGATATGGGGACAAAAGAGAATTTAAGAAAAGGAAAAGGAGGCAAACGAAATTTTACATATAAGAGAAAAATAAAAAACGGAAAAACAAACCAAATCAAAAATTTTTCCCCGGCAACGGCGCCAAAAACCCAAGTATAAGAGTGTCTTGTTGTATTATAACTCGGTGAGTCCAAGGTCGATCCACAGAGAAAAGATTTAATTAGTTTATTTTATTTTATCTAAAAATTGAAATTAAAACTTGAATATAAACAACTTAATTTAAATGAAACTATGGAATTGAACTAGTTAGGGTTATGGATCCACTCTTAGAAATAAATAAAACTTAATAAATTATTTTTGCCAATTTGTTTTAGATTTATTACTCAAAAGATTATTTATACAAATTATTATTATTTTCCCTTTAATTTTATGATGGATTAAGTATTTATTGTGCCAAAATTTAATTTGTCTACAATAAGTCAAAATATCATTTCACCATGCCTTATATTAAGATCTTAAAAATTTATTGTGCCAAATTCATTTGTTTGTCTACAATAAATCAAATTTTCAAAATATAAAACATGTATAAAATTAAATAGAAAATAATTTAATTTATAAAATTAAACATAGAATTTGATTAAATCATATTTATTTCTTAAGAGTTTCACCTTCCCCTAACTAATATTATTTAGTTAAGCATAATTAAAATAAAAAGAAGTAGTAAAATTGAATTACTTATAATTAAAAGAAATAAAAACAACTAAAATTGGAAATAAAACTAATTTTATTAATGAAAATAATTATACAAAATATTAAAAACACACCTGGAAATCAAGATTACAAGGAGATGGAGAGAATTTGAGAAGAAGAGAGTTGTAGAGAGATGATTAAAACACAAAAATGAGGCCCTATTTATAGAAAAATAAATTCATAATCCAGTGCTTTGCGATCCATCATAGGCTTCATGCATGTGCTCCTCACAACCCTTAGATTAAGATCTAATGGCTGGTCAAACTTCAAAAGTCAACATCACACATGGCATCATTTGACTCGTCCGATTTGCCCAAAGAACGGTTGAGATTTGGCGGGTTAATAAGTGGATCGGGTCGACCCGAATACAAAGATTCAGATCCTCCAACTTGCTTCACCAACCATTGCCATGTGGCACAATCATGGCCATTGAATCATGAACGGTTGAGATTTAGTCAAGATTGCCAGTTATCCCATGCACTCATATCTATTGTAAGCTCATTTCATCATCCAATCAGTGCTCGGTCAACAGGAAAAATCAACTTTTTTTACACAAGCCCAATTTTAAGCCGATCTTGACTGATCTTAAGGTTTTCGGACCTCCGAAATCTAAATTTGACCTCCGTTTATCTGTTTGGAGCCTCGAAGTACGTGAAATTAATAATTTTCCTAATAAACACATAAAAATACATAAAATTAAATATATTTAAAACATAATTAATAATTCATAATATATTACATAAACACAAATATAAATTATAACATAAGCATAAAATAACATATTATCGCTTGATAATTAAACAATTTTTAATACTAATCATGAGACAGTTCTGAATTTACTAAGAAAGAAACAATTTTGAATTTATCAAGAAGCAAATTGTTTTGAAAATGTTTTTGGTGTCGGATCTTCTTGAAAATTTTATATGAGATACCTATGGATGTCCAAAAAGGTTCTGTAGAATGTTGTGTCATTCTGATTCTTAGATTAAGGGTTAAATTCTAAATTAGAAAATTAGGTTGTTAGAATAAATTGTTAATAGTTATATGTTGTATTTGTTTAAACTATTGGAGGGGTTTGAGGATATTAGAGGCTTAGAGTTGTGTTTAGATCATTACTTTTATCGAGGTAAGTAACTTCATTCCAATGTACTAGATATGTTTGATTATTTTGATACTTCTATAAGTACATGTATTTTTATAGTTCTTTGAAGATTAATTATTTTTCATAACAAAACTAGTTTATGTAAATGTTTTCAAATATGAAAATTATGTTATTTTTATGGTTTTAACATAATATTATTAATGCTTTAAATGTGTAATTTATTTTTTTTCATGATTGTCATTTATGAATTTGCCTATAAAACATTAGAATTAAATTTATTTTGCAAGCCTAAATCATTGTTGATTTTTATGAATCCAATATAAGTATTTTATTCACATATATGA
This sequence comes from Citrus sinensis, assembly GCF_022201045.2. Taxonomy (NCBI): domain Eukaryota; kingdom Viridiplantae; phylum Streptophyta; class Magnoliopsida; order Sapindales; family Rutaceae; genus Citrus; species Citrus sinensis. The sequence goes on along the minus strand of NC_068563.1, from coordinate 7,404,512 downwards.
TTGAGATTATTTATGGTTGTTTGGGGATCACCTCTTGACGGCCAGAGTGCTGCGAAGTGCCACGTGCAAGTCATTACATTTGGAAAATGAATTTAAATATTTTGTCTCATTGTCCGTAGTTATTCTTATTATGATTCTAATTGTATTATACAATATATATGTTCTAGACCAGTACAGGGTTTTTGTTCTGAATGTGCACATAATATTCTGATTCTCATTCTATTTCTGACGAGGCCACCGGGAGTATAGGTGACACTATGTCACATTTGCTAACCTTTTTTTCTTTATAAACGTTATACAATTTGCTCCCATGATTATGCTTTTGATATTCTGAACCACTTTGAATTTATGTCATCTTGTTGTAATATGTTGTTTTATGAAATCTATGAATTATAACATATGTTTTGATTTAAAAAAAAAAAAGAGAGAGAGAGAAGACTTGCAATATTTTTTCACCCAATGGGAATGTTTTACTTACCGATTTGACAGCTCACTCATCATCATTACTTTTTACAGATTAAGTACTTTGTTGAGTGTTGTGCCTACCTCTAAAGCTAAAGATTCATTTACTTTTGCTAATTGAATAAGAGAAGGATAAAATGATGTTTCCTTTAAGTTTTTTTATTTTATGAATTTGTATTTAGAGAGTTTTAAGACTTTTGTCATATTTGTCTTCGGGAGAAAATATTTAGTGTTAGACATATGGATTTGTAGATTTATTTGAAAACAATTTGAGGTATTTCAATTTCGATTTTTTGTGTAAGGATTTTGATTTATAAGTAACCTTCTTCATCACGTGCTACACATGTGTTAGATTTGGAGTGTTACAACATATTTGATATTATCATTGTTTTGTGGCCTGGTCGTCACAACTTCAAATCCATTTGCTAAAATCTTTTGGAGCAACCATATAAGGAAACTTTGAGCAGGGCTTCCAGTATTTAGTCTTTTGATGCTGCCAAGGACTAGAAAAACCAAGCAATTAATCAGCTCATATTGTAACACCAAATTCCATAATTTTAATTATGGAAATTCAACTTTTATTGGAAATCATATACGGCTATAACCCTTATTAATAGGGATATTAAAACTATAAATAGGGTTATTCATGGGATAATATTGGAAAAGGCTTACTTTTCCAAATTTAATAAGATTTCCTAAGACTCCCTATAAATTTATACTTTTCTCTCTTCCATAACCCTAAGTACACAAGGTTTTTCTTCTTTTTCTCTACCTCTCATTACGCTCTCACTCATACCCTAGGGTTCAAACCCTTGTTTAACAGAGAATCATATGGGTAGGTAAGTTTACTATTCTTATTCTGTACAAGTTTTCCTATCACTTTATTTAGTGTTGGCATGATTTTAGATTGTTACATATCATAATGCATGATCTAGGATGTGTTTAAATTTTGTTTAGGGCTTAATTTATTGTTGAGTCATGTTAATCGATTCTTGATGCATTAAGCACAATAGACAATTCTGAATAGCTTGAGCATCTAGGAATTAAACATATATTTTCTAAATGAATCTTCTTAAGAACCTTATCTTTATGAAAATAGACATGTAGTGCTTATGAAATAAATTTTGTTTCATGAGATTTGACGTCGTTTTCAATTTTATATGTATTTTTGAAACAGACATTGCTGCACTGTAAAACTGCAACTTTAGAAAAATGACACAAAATTATTTGCACTACGAATTCGAAATATTTTGAAATTTTAAATAGAGATTGATATATGTGTCTAGTATTCAAAGTTTTAATTTTATAATTTTCTGATTAATTTCTGATTTTATAATAATCTCGGAATCAATTAAGGCACTGTGAAACAGTTTCAAATTTGTCAAGAAATAAATAGTTTTGAAAATGTTATTGGTATCAGATCTTCTTGAAACTTTTATATGAGATACCCATGGATGTCCGGAATAATTTTGTAGAATGTTGTGTCATTCTAATGTTTAGATTAAGAGTTTAAATTTTGAGAATCAGACTTGTAGGGGGTATGAAATAGAAAATTAGGTTCTTAGAATAAGATATTAATAGTTATATCTTGTATTTTGTTTAAGGTGTTTGAGATGTTTGAGGCTCTTAGAGACTTAGAAGAGTGTTAGATCAATTCTTTTATCGAAGTAAGTAACTTCATTGCTGATGTACTGGACAAGTATGATTATTTTGATATTATTATAAGTGTTTTCTATACTACTTAAAGGATTAACTGATTTTCATAACAAAATTAGTTTATGTAAATATTTTCAAATTTTTTTAACAAAATATTATAAATGCTTTTCAATATGTAATTTATTTTGTTACATGATTACCTTTTATGATTTTGTCTATAAAATATTTTGCATGCCTAAATCATTATTATAGACATTTATGAATCTGATACGAAAGTTTTATGTCCATGTACTATTTAAATTATTTATGATTGTATGAGGGCCACCTCTTGAGACTATATGAGAGCTATCTCTCGAGGCCCAGAGCGCCATGAAGTGCCAAATACAGTATTGGATTTCTGTTCTGAGTGTGCGCACGATATTCTGATTCTGATTCTAATTCTGATTCTGTTTTTGGCTAGGTCACCAAAGGTATAGGTAACACTATGTGACATAAGCTAATCTTTTGTTCTCTGGGTATGTTTTATTTGTTTTGGTTTTATAATTAACTATGCTTTTGATATTCTGAAAACTATGAATTTCTATCATCTTATCATGATATGTCATTTTATGAAATTTATGAATAATAATATATGTTTTGATAAAAGGCTTGCAATATTTTTTGCATCGATAAGCCTAGTGTATTGGGAATGATTTTACTTACCGAGTTAATAGCTCACCTCTTGTCATTACTTTTTGCAGGTTAAGTAACTTATTGAGAGGTCTGCTTTTCATTGGAGTTGAAGATTCATTTTCTTTTTGCTAATTGAATAAGAGAAGGAATAAACTTCTGTTTCTTTTAAGTTTATTTATTTTATGAATTTGTAATTGGGGAGTTATGAGACTTTGTTATATTTATGTCTTCAAAAGAGATTATTTGGTATTAGACATATAGATTTGTGGTTTTAGTTGAATAAATATTTGAGGTATTTCAGTTTGAAATTTATGGGTAAGAATTATGATTTGTAAGTAACCTCCTCCATCACATGCACCGCATGTGTTAGATTTGGGGTGTTACACATATGGTAACTTTTCCCGAGCTTGGACTGAAGTTGATGAAATGATACGTTGATTGGAAGCATCAAAGAAACCTATCATCGCAAGCCAAGGCTTGGACAAATTAAAAGAAATTCATTTCTTGACCAATTGCAGTACTCTAGCTAATTATTTCACAATATATGGATAATCACATGCTTATTACTCAAATTTTTAGGAATTCTTTAGTCAACTATGTTATTAGAAGCAAAATCCTGATAGCTTAATAGAATGTGTTTGATCCACAGCATTCCCAGTGCATGCCAACAACTATTTTGATATTATACTGTGGTTCCTAAGGAAAAAAGAAATAGTACATATCTCCTTATCTAGATAAGTTAGATTAGTATATGTATAGTTCAAATTGATTACACTTGTTTCAGTTCATCTGAGCTTTAATGACTTGTATTTTCTTTTTCAGCAATGAGCAAACACTCGATTATTCAAATTGATTACACTTGTTTCAGTTGCATTACAGCTTATAATTTAAATGAATACCCCACAGTTTTTAAAAATGAACGTGAAGACAGAGACATGTCATTCCTTGGAAAGAAACTTTCTGCCTCATTCCTGACTAATGCAACAATAAGGCAAACTGGGAGAGCCTCTGAAGTACATATGAAGGATTCCCTAATGAGCCATACTGCTGCTAAACCTGCATGGAACTAGCGAAGTTCTACAGCTATGATACTACTAATTGAATAAAAACAAATGTATCTATGCAGTGGAAAATTTGAGATTATGTTCAACAATTTTCAGTGACCTTCGTGTAAAGTTACTGCAGATGCTGCAAACTGACTGCATTCACTTGGTCCAACAGATGAGTTTTTTAAACACTTTTGCAGATTCTGATATAATTTCTTTGTGACAGAAATCATGTACTTGTGCACTGACACTATAAATTAAAGCAGAAGGCAAAATGAATAAAAACGGAAAATATATTTCATCATCATTGGTAAAAAGTTGAAGGATATTTTGTGTATGAGAATATGGAGTTGAATTGTGCTTCTTCTGGATCCAATCATACAGAAAGGGCTTGCTGGAAACTAGATCATTTGATAAGTGATGTAAATGGTGTATAATTAAAATAAACACTAACATAGGCAAAGAAAATAAGAACTCAATTGATGCTTTAATATTAGATTTCCAAGAATACGATACAAAATGAAACAAGATGCATTTTCCACCGGACCGGAGTAACTTTCCAAATTTCAAGGAAGAAAAAGTGAGAATAATAATAAAAGCAATGTTCAGGATACAGGTATATGGCCTACTCGAGAAAATTATACTCAATGATCAGTGTTGGTTTCCTTTCTCATTGCTTATTTAACCTAGAAATAAGCTCTGTGAAGACGTCTTCGCCGCAGGGAATTCTGAGAAGCCCCCCCGCGGGATGATCATCAAATCCAAATTCTTTTTCAGCTTGACTCAACAAGTCTTGAAATAAAGACTGATTCAACTATGATACTGAAATCATGAATCTCTTCATCTCGTTTTCTCCTACATAATCTGCAACATAGCCTTCTGGGGTCATTTTAGCCGATTGGGGTCCATTAAAAGGATACTTTTGAAGAATTTTCTTGGCATGAACAATACCAGGCAAACGGAAACCCATGACTTTGATTAGATAAAACTAGAAATGAATTTCAAAGAACTTGAAAACAATGGTGAGTTTTAGTACTTGAGAATGTTAAGTTGTGACTTGGGTTGCTTCTGAACCAATCATCTGTATATATAGATGAATGCATTGAATGGTCTAAAGGAAATCTTCTGGTACGTTGTCGGTCTGTGAAGAGGCATTTTGGACCAGAGACATTAGCTCATGAGGGATCACATGGTTCTGTCTTCCAACTCTTTATCAGATTTTCAAGCAAAATTTACCAAATGACATAATTAGGATCACTTGCGAATCGTAAATCTTTTAAGAGTTGAGTACCTTTTCTATTTTGGCATAGTGCCAGCTAGCTAGGTAATGGCTTCTATTAGTACATGCTTGTGACATTACATGCACATTACTAGTCACTCAGGCTAACTTTAAAGCAATTCAGACCTATCTGATTCCATATGGCATCAATTGGCTAGACAAGCCACCTGGAAACTCACTTAAACGGTGCCCTGCTATAAGTCCTCATCACCATCGACCAGTACCCTAATGTACGAGCACAGACGAGCTATATATAACCAATTTATATACATCTGTAAACCCATTGGAATCTGGAGGCCTCACATACTATAATGGATTTACTTGCTAGACGAGGCAGCGAAAAGTTCAGCTGAAGCATGCCCTACTTTGTCGGTTCAATCACCAGACGCCTGATTACACAAGATGCCACTATTACGTTGATTGTTCTCTCTGCAATATCTATTTCGAGTGATGAATAATGGTCTGGACTACTCAAAATAAATATTTTCACATGGTTTAATTTTCTTGTCTTCCTCTAGTACTTGTAATGAATTTTCACATGGTTTAAAAGAGCCCTCCGTTGAGTAGTTAATTTATATGAACAGTTAGGATTAACAAGTGAGTTTAGTGAGTTACTCAAGCTGATAAATTTCCAAGTTAATGAAATTGTAGCTATGCAACTCAAGAGGGGGGTTGAATTGAGTAATTAAAATAAGTAAAAATAGCAAAACAATTTAAATTATTGCTTTAAGACATGAATAACAATAAATTTAACAAAGCATAAATTTAAAAGAAGTAAGGGAGAAGAAAACAAACACGCAGATTTTTATGTGGTTCGGCAAAACTACATATGTCTACACCTCCAAGCAAACCACACTTGAGGATTTTATTATCCAATCCTCCCAAATCTTCAAGTTTTTACAATTGACTTCCAAGGTGTCAATAAACCTTTACAAGTGGTGTTTCACTCATGCACACCTTTCTCTAAGTGTTTCACACACTTAGACTCACAAAATTTGATAATGAATTTGAAGATTACGCCAAACACTCTCTTTTAGAGTGAATATACAAATGATAACTCAATGTATGTAGATTCGCAAAATAAAAGCTCAAGATAGGTTTTATGAATTGACTTTAACTTGATAGAACTTGAAAAACTTGTTAGATTTGAGTATGATTTGAGTTTTTATAGTTTAAATAACCAAACTAACCGTTATTGGCTTTTTGGGGACTTGTCGAATTGCCGCTAAATACTGTTGTGGCAAGTTACCATTACAAAATCAAATTTAAAATTTTGCCCAAGCGATTAGCCGCTAGATTTAGTTGGCTAGCAGCTGTGTTTCTGGACTTTAAGCGGTTAGCCGCTACTGTTCTAAAATTTGTAGTTTTGTCTCAAAACTTTAAAAATTATACTATGGCCTGAAATATTTTAAACATTTAAAATAGGTCCACATCCAGAATTTTAAACAACGCTTTGTTGATATCAAAGTTTCCAAAATCTTTCATTTTAGTCTATTATTTTGAAAAACAATCAATTTCATAAAATTACTTGTCTTTGTCTTACAATTATAAAGCCTTTAGTTTATGAAAAATGATGATTTATAAAACAAAATCTTGAGCTTTTAAAATGCTAAACCATGCATACATTAAATTAAGAGTAATGATACAACCACAAACTCTTGTACAAACTTATTTTGTACAAATTGATGTGGCATGATAAGATTGGTTGAATTAAATATCACTTGGCCCACATGATTTGTTTTTATTAATTTATATTTTCATTCAACCAATGAATTAATGTCACGTCAGTTTGTACAAAATAAGTTTGTACAAGAGTTTGTAGTTGTATCATTACTCTTAAATTAAACCGGCTTTATAAGAATTATAGCAATGGAGTTCACTTTGAGCAAGTATTGTTAATGTTCGTTCTTGGCCGTGCGATTGTCCATTACGTGTCTTAAGCTTGATATTGTTTGAATGAATTTTGCCCTTCAAAAACTAGTGAGATTGTGGAATATATATTTACCAATTTACTCTTAACATATGGTTTGTTATCATCAAAATAACGATTCATATATCCCTTTAGGCTAACAGTTAAAAGTTTGTACAACCTTTTCTGAATTATATATTTAATATTGCTAGCTGAAATGGTACAGTGAGCCGTAAATGATCGGAAGATGCGGCTCATGGAGATATTGAATAATAAATAACATGTAAAGTTGAACTATGACAAAAATATTATGATTTGACTTTGAGTAGACTCATATTTGATTCGTTGAATTGACAACAAATTGAAAGAGATTAAAGTATCGTTATTAAGATAAATTCAACATCAAATCATGCATACGAAAATGATTTAAGTTAACATGGATTGTATTAAACAACCACTATGTGTACTTCATCCGATCAATCTTTGTAATCGAGTAAGTGTGCTATTGTCATCGATCGAGCTGAGGTTAGACACTTCCAGATTTTACAAATCACGCTCCCTAAGGTCTACAGTCTGCAAGTTAGATCCATGAATATTTCTTCACTGCATGGGATTGTGAGACCACCCAGAGGATGATGAAACCCGAACTCCTCTTCAGCCTGACTCAGCAATTTCTGAAACGAAGGGTGCTTCAGGTATGAAACAGGCACCACAAATCTGCTCCTTTCAGTTTCTCCAACATAGACAGCGAAGTGTCCTTTGGGCACAGTTTGGGCACAGTTGAGGCCTCTGGAACCATAAGAGCACGTCTTAGAGCCTGCTTGGCGTTAACAATCCTGAGGAAGCGGATAGCCATAGCTAAGAATTGTAAAATACTTTGCAAGTTTTTATGTAAAATTTTGAAAATAGGAACGAAACGTAGGAAAGCAGATGAAACTTTGCTATGGATGGCTATCCTTAGACCCCATATATATAGAGTTAAACTTCCCTCGCCAGTGATGTAAGACATGTTTGAATGATGTAAAGACAATGAAAATGGGGTCAATTTAAGGACATATGCAGCAAAGAATCACATGGTTCTGCTTCCTAAGTAACGATAAGGTTTCAGCAAGACTTGGTACTTGGAAATAATTGATTGCAACCCATTGCGGCCTACCATTCAAGGGAAAAACAGATTTCGCATTAGATATAGATCATTGTTAATGGCCTGTCGGTCATGAAACAAGACCAAGTGACCCACTTGATGAAACTCTAAGTATAACAAGAGAACAAATAAACAACATTATTGCTAAAATTTTTGCAGAAAACCATATGCTGCCGTGAACCGATTTTGCTTCACTGATCATCAGCTCACGTGAAAGAATGACAGGTTGAATGGAAGCATCAGAGCAACCTAACATATGTTATTTTTATCAAATTCTGCTATTTGAACCAGTTGATCAGAATCACACATGTTAGTAAAGGAAAAAGAAATATAAATTATTTCAACTTCAATGTCTCAGTTGGTAAAAAGTACTGGGATAATCACACCGCTCAACTACTCCGAGGATAGAGAATCTAGTCTAATAATGAGAACTATCGTAAATGCATTAAGTCTAGGCTTGTGTTTGACTCGCAGACCTTTGAGCTCGTGCAAGAACCCATCTGATATTATAATATGTTCAACACATGAATTAAAAATAAGTATGTCAACAAATGAATTAAGATGGTCACAAAATTGCTAGGTGTGTGTGTTGTATTAGTTCAGCCAAAAGACATTAATCTAACATGAGTATTTAATTAGTTCCTAAAATAAATTGAAAATTAGCTCTAGTTTGGTTATTTACATTTTTCTGATGCAAGTTTTCTTTATGCCTCATACTTTGATAACATATGTACAAATCAGCTAATGTTTTTGATCACTAATAATCTCATTCATCAGAATCTGTAGTGAATGAGAAGCTATGCATACTAAGCTTCAACAAACACTGCCCAAGACCTCAGATTCAGACACTACAAGATGCTTTAAAGATGATCTTAATAGCTAATCCAGAATCTGAATATGAATTGAATGATGATTAAACCAGAAGCTATCAGAACAAATACAAAACAACAAAGAATCAAAGGACACAGGCAATTACGTGGTTCAACCAACTTGCATTGACCTACATTCACTAAAGGAACAAATCGATCAGCATTATCGATTGAATTAAGTTTCTTTCTGCAGAGATTTACAGAGCTATCTACGAGGAACAAGAACGCTCTCTCTACTCAAGCTTGCTTTCCCTCTCGAATCCTCTAGATCTCTCTAAATGTTGCACCCGAAACAGCTGTGATAACAGTCCTATTAACAAAGCCAGAAGCTTGCCTTGAAACGCACGTGAGGTGCACATGCAATAACGGCTTCACAACAAACTTCACACGTCATTGATAGTCACGTGTAAGGCTCGTGATTCATAAAACCAAAAACGGTGGGCTTCCCGTCTTTTAAAGCAGGAATGAACTCTATATCATAAACGCAGTCGTTTTGCTTAACTCATTTAAACTTCAAAACGCGCAAAACCTCTGTCGTTTCGTCGTTATTTGATTTGTTTCATTGGTTACTTAAACAGATTCTAAATCCATGCGTCAGTCAAATCAAGAATTTTTCATCTTGCGAAACAGAGAATTCTGAAGCTATCTTTCTAGTGGAATATTTTAGTTGAGATATCCGGAGGAGTTTTTCTGCACTTGAAGCATTCTTCATGTAAAATTTGCCAAGTCTGGGTGGAAAAGATTTCAGGTTTCATCAGTGAATGGTGGTTAATACACTAACAATTAACACTTTGGCCTAAAATATCAATCCCTTCAATTTTACGTAGACCAATAATTGGCATGCGGTTTTCACATTGTGAAGTTCTTAACATTTCTCTAAATAAAATAAGAAATCAGAGCATCCAGAGGCGCAAGTCATTTTTAAACAATTTTATTTCGTCAGCCACCAAGTTAGCGGTAGGATTAAAAAATGATTAATTATTCTTTGGTAACGCATATTTTGATAAATTTAAAAAAAGTGACACTTTCTCTAAAAGTATTTGAGTAGGTGAGAATCTATTATCGTTACTGTTAACTTTAATGGGAATAGTAAATTAATTATAAAATAATATTTTTACCTCTAGAAATAATTAAAAATGGTGTTTCTACTCTTATAATAGCTGCAAAATGACATTTTTATCCTTAAAATTAATTATAAAATAAATTTTTTGCCCCCACTCTATTATTTTTATTTTTTAAAAAAATTATAAAAAAATATATCTAAGTGTAATCACTACAACAAATAATAGTATTACCGACAAAATATTTTCGAGGGTTTTATTTACCTTTGGTACTAAGTACTTTTTACAAAGGTGAAAAGGAAATGTCAGAAAAACATTAAAAAAAACTATTAGTTTTTTCAAGAGCAAATTGTTGTCGCTAATAAATAATACACTGGTCAGAAATACAATTATACAAGGCATAATTAATGATAAATCTTCTCAAGTTAGACCTGATGTTAGTGATATGTTTAAAAATAAATTAGTGGCTAATTAAATTATGCACTGGCTCTGCCTAATTAAAAGCCCGAACTTGAACTCGGTGGTTAATTAAATTATTATTAGTCCACTAAAATTGATTTCATTTGAAAAAAAATGGAGAAGAAGGCGATTAGAAGATCACAGCTCTCCCTCTCAATAACTTTTTAATTAAACAAGGATCTGACAATTACCTATCATTTTCACATCTCCATTGTTCTCACTTCTCCATTCCCCGAAGGTGATTATCTCACTTCTTCATTGTTCATGTTGATGCTGAAATCTGCTCGCCCTTGGACCGACCAGATTCTTTCACCAACGTTTATGTTATCCACTGCTGCTCGAACCACTGGGGTTGGAATCACTCTCCTCTTCCTTACTAGCCCTGCATTCACCAAAAACAGATCAGAGACGCAGGTGGTTTTGCCGGCGTAAACCCTCCGATGTCTCAATTAGCACAAGGTGTTTACGGGAAAACAGTTAAATTTTGATTTAAGAGTGGTTCTAATTTGCTCGAAGTTTGTAATAAAATTGCCTGGTTTCAATTTGGCAGCGTTTTCCCTCTCTCAGTTTTTTCTCTCCCCTTTCTCATCGATTTCTTCTTCTTTTATAGCCGCCGTCCCCACGTTTCCGTTTGCCATTCATCCCACCTTTTTCGGGTAGTGAAAGCCCCTCATGGGATTTTAACTGCTACATTGTGGGCAAACGTGGGATCTCGCATCTCCCACAGCGGTTCTGGGGAAAGCGCAACTACCGCGATTCTGTGGGATCGTGTTTCTGCTTTTTTGGGGGACGGGTACCGGCTCGGTATATGACTCTGGTCGGTATTCGTCTCTGATCAGCTCAAGTTACCCCTGTTCTGCTCGTACCATTGGGCTGAGGTGATTCATGCCGGGGTGGAAATAGTAGCATGGCCGACCTAGTGCTTTTATTTGTTTAACACCAGTCCCCCAGTTTCTGGTCTTGTGAGTGAAATGAGTCAAGAGTAGAAACTGATAGTCAAATCTTACCAATCCGGGGGCTTCTCCTCTGGTCTTCCGTCTACCGGGATGGACCTGAGGTATCCTTTTTCTTCAGGGGAGATTTTGACCTGAGCATGGGCCTAAATGAGTATGTCCATTGCGTATCTGGGCTTGCGTCTAGCCTGGCCTCTTATAACGACTGGTGACGTGGCATCTCCCGACTCTTCGTATTTGAAATTTGAAACGATGGGCTATCTGTCCTTGATGTACGGTGAGTGAGCTGGCATCTCTATCACTTAAATGCTTTCATTTCCCCCTTTTCGTTTCAAATCCCTAGACTTATATCTTCATCGCTTTGTTATTCATCCCTTCGTCGTTAACTAACTCCCTCTCTGAACTTTGCTTACACTTCTCGTGTCTGGAGTATCCACTCGCTGGATTTTTTCTCTATCACGGTCGCGCTATCAGTGCCAGTTCAATCCAGGTATTGCCTTTAACTTCTCCTCTGGTTGTTGTTGATTGGGTTCTGTGTTGCCCTTTTTGTGTCCATATACTCGAGTTTTCTTTGTTTTCTTCTGAGGTTCCGATATGTCAAACCGAAAAAGAAAATTAATTGTTGATGAGGATGATGAAGAATCAGGGGATTCAGGCCTTAACGTGTCAATACCCACCGATTTCTTAGGTCCCTCCAGTAATGTAGGTCTTTCCCATGGCAGGGATACCTTTGAGTACCCACGCCCCTTGGTTGTCTCTTCCTCTCCCGAACTAGAGCTTGTAGGGAATAGAGATGGACCCGCATCGGGATCTGGTGAGAACCACAGCTCTGGTGGGGTTGGGATCCCTGAAGGAGTTGGCGATGGTGAGGGGAGCAGTTCCGGACCGAGCGGTCCTGCTAAGAAAAGGAATCTTGGCCATAGGGTAGAGGCTGATTCCTACCCTATTGATTACATAGCCTGTGCCACCACCCAAACTGACTTATTCAAGCTTAGGAACCTCTACGACATTCCTGAGGAGGTTCTCCTTGTAGTTCCTGGGAAGGGTGACGTTCCTAGTCGGCCTCCACGGGGGTATGTGACAATGCACCTAGAGAGTTTCAAACTAGGAGCTCGGCTGCCCCTTCAGCGTTATTTTGCCAAAATATTGGGGGGTATGCACCTGGCCCCAGGTCAGCTACATCCGAACGGGTAGAGAGTTCTCTCGGCAATGTTTGTGTTGTGGGAGAGGTGCGGGTCGGAGGAGCCTTCCCTTGTTGAAGTGAAACGTCTGTATCAGCTGCGAAGCAGCCCAAGGGAGGCGGGCTGGTATTACTTCATGTCCAGTTCCGCAAAGAGAAAGCCAATCACTGGTTTCCCCTCCTCGTGCAAAAATTGGAAGAACAAATTCTTCTTTGCTGGGGGAAAATGGTGTTCAGCACTCCGTTCGTTGGGTGGTGATATTTACCTTCCAACGCAGTTTGTCACCCCAGGTCATTCATTTTTTGCCTATACTCTTTCTCGACGTGTTACTTATTGGGTTCTTTAACCTTGTCTGTTCTTTCAGAGTCGTGGGGTTTGATAAAGGGGCTTGAAGACCGTCCTTTGCTTCAGGTGGAAACTGCTCTGTTGAACGCGTCTACCTGCCAAGACCTCCTGTCGCCAACAAACCTGGTCGGTTCGGGCCTAGTAGACATAGCCGCTGGAATGGATAACAAGATCCTCAGCGCGATGAGCAGGAAACGTGGTCGGGCTCCAAGTAGCTCCAGCAACCTTCCCCCTCCTCCAAAGAAAAGCAGCGTCGGTCCCTCCAAGGCTCCTGTCCCTGCTCTGCCCCCTCCCCCACCCCGTAAGAGTGGTGGGGAGAAAACCTCCGACAAGAGTCCTGAGGTCAGCTTGCAGTCTGGGGACCGATCTTCTCCTCTTCCATCTCGAGATCAAGGTGACTACCTGAGCTCATATCAGAAAGATTACAAAAGATCGGTTGGGCCAAAGATGGTGAAGGACATCGAGAGCATGGACCTCTCCGAGTTAGCTGCTTCTGTTCAAAGAGTCTCCTTCAGACTGGCCACAATGGTTTCGTGTTACAAGACCGGGTCCGCGCGTCATGAGAGGAAGCTTCAAGCTGATAACCAGGAGTTGAAAAAGAAAGCCGAATCTGCTGATCGGTCCAAGGAGAAGCTGGCCGAGCTGAACAAGCAGCTTACGGAGCTTGAGGAGAAAGTTGCGATTGCTGAGTCTACTTCCTCCAAGCTTGAGGGTGAGCTGGGTGATCTGAAATCCGATCTTCAGGCTACTCAAAGTGAAAGAGATACTCTGAGGACCGCCCTTGAGGGAGAGATCAAATCCCTGAGTGACCAGCTAGCTGAAGAGAAAGGTAAATCCGCTGATGTGGATGATCGGTTGGATGCTGAGTATAACTCCGGGGTTGCTTTCAGCTATAAGTGCATCATGTCTGTACTCAAGGAAGAATACCCCGAGCTCGACATGAGTAAGCTGGAATCTGGGGTGGAGAGGTATATGACTGGGGCCGGCCAGTGAGATAAGGAGCAGGATGAGCAGGAGCAAGCGGAGGTTCCTTTGAATGGGGAGCAGGAGGGTGAAGTTGGGCAGCGTGCTTTTGAAGTGGGGCAGGGGTCCATGCCTCCTCCTCCCGACATTGCTGATCTCCCACCTCCTGACGTTGCTGATCCCTTGCTTTCCGAGCTCGCTGATCCTTCAGCTGCTGGAGCCGTTGACTCTGCTAAGCTTTGAGCCTATTTTTTGTATAAACTCTAGATTTGCATTTGTTTTGTAAACAATTGAACATTTATAAATTTTTAGATGCTCTTTATTTGCTTTCTTGTCCGGTGTTTACTCATAGATTGTTTCTGAAAAATAATTGGACAACTTATCTGATTTTGCCTGCTGGTTCCTTAGCGGACTGAGCAGGAGTAGGCATTTACTTGCCTTAGTAAAATTTCCATAAAACTGGTTGCTTGTCTTCATTGACCGAGCCGAGCTAGGCATTTACTTGCCTTAATAGGATTTTTTTGTAGAATTAGCTGCTGGTTTTTCGTTGACCGAGCAGAAGTAGGCACTTACTTGCCTTGGTAGAATCTTCGTAAATTTAGCTGCTGATTTTTCGTTGACCGAGCAGAAGTAGGCACTTACTTGCCGTAGTAAGATTTTTTGTAGAATTAGCTGCTGGTCATTCGTTTGACCGAGCAGAAGCGGGCACTTTCTTGCCTTACTAGATTAGCTGCTGGTCTTTCGTTTGACCGAGCAGAAGCAGGCACTTACTCGTTTTAGTGGATTAGCTGCTGGTCATTAGTTTGACCGAGCAGAAGCGGGCACTTTCTTGCCTTACTAGATTAGCTGCTGGTCTTTCGTTGACCGAGCAGAAGTAGGCACTTACTTGCCTTAGTAGAATCTTCGTAAATTTAGCTGCTAGTCGTTCGTTGACCGAGCAGAAGTAGGCACTTACTTGCCTTAGTAGAATCTTCGTAAATTTAGCTGCTAGTCTTTCGTAGACCGAGCAGAAGTAAGCACTTACTTGCTTTAGTAGAATCTTCGTAAATTTAGCTGCTGGTCTTTCGTAGACCGAGCAGAAGTAGGCACTTACTTGCCTTAGTAAGATTTTTGTGGGCTTATTAGCCGGGGGATTCCATATTGAATTCATCTTTATTGAAATTTGAATGTGTTACAAAAATACAAAATATATGCATGTGCCCCAAGCCGCCATGCATTTGACAAATATAACTTATCAAATTAAAGATTTAGTAGAGTATTTTGCTTACCGTAACTTCCTCCAGTTTCTCAACAGGCTCTTGGCGACCCTTTTTAGAGTCTCATCGATTATCTAGAGAGGTAACCTGCAGCGTCTCCTTGGCCGCTGTAGCATAACAACTCCTTGCCATCCTCTGGTCGCCTTTTACTACGCCAACCACCCCATTTACTCTGTATTTCAGTGCCAAGTAATGCGTGGATACAACGCATTGGCTTATCCTCATGAATGGTCTCCCCAGTATCATCTGGTAAGGGCTTCTTTCCTCTACCACGACAAAATCCAGCATCATTGTTCTTTCAAATGGCTTTGTCCCCATAGTAATTGGGAGTTCGATGATCCCCATGGGAGTTAACCGTCCCCCTCCAAATCCCTTTAAGGATGTATTTGTCCGCTCCAATTTCAAGTCTGCGATCCCCATATCATCTAGAGCCGACTTAAACAGGATGTCAACCGAGCTGCCTGTGTCTACTAGTATTCGTCGCAATTCTGTACTGGCCACCATTGCCTTGATCACCAATGCATCCTCATGCGGATATAAGATACCCTCTTCATCGTCATCTGTCCACATAATGGGAACTTGCCGCACTCTTGCCTTCTTGGTTGCCGGCAAATTGAAAAGCATTTCTTTGCTAGTCAGGGTATATCTCCCATAGTTCTTCCGTGCCCTGTTCGAATCCCCGGCCAATGTTGGGCCTTCTGCTATTACATGGATGGTCGGCTGTTCACGTTCCAGACCCCTCTCAACTCCTTCATCCCGTGTGTACTCTGACTCAATAACAGGGGACACCCCGTCTACATACTCATCCAAGTATCGGTTCCTTACTAAATCTTCCACCTGAATCTTCAGGTCACGACATTGGCTGATAGTATGACCGTAAGTGTCATGGAATTTGCAGAATCTGCCCTTATCTCGTCGGTGAGCCGGTTTTGTTATTGGGGCTGGAGGATATAGCAGGCCTCGTCCCTCGATCCTCTCATATAATTCCTCCATAGAGATCTTTAATGGAGTGTACTGTCTATAGGCTGAGCTCTGGTCTACCAGCTGAACTGCTCGGCTATCATGAATGTCACCTCGGGCTGTCCCAGCTGCTAATTGATCTGGTCGACTAGCTCTGAAATTGGTTGCATGTAATGCTCTGGGAGTGTTGTGGTAGGGGTGGGCAGCCATCTGCCAGAATTCTCGCTGCCGCTCTGGGATTGGGGGGCGCGGAGGTTGAGCCCGGCTGTGTTGGAACTGTTGTGCTCTCGGAGCTATGGGGTAAGGTCGGGACCGAGCTGATATTCTGCCCATCCCTGAAGATTCTCCAGTTCGCTTTCCCAACCCGCTCCCTTTCGGGGCTCTCCGCTCCTTTAGCCTCAGCTCTTCCAGCTGTTCACTTTTAATTCTTGCTGATTTCTCCTCTTCGATTTCTATATCTCGTCTCGCCTGCTCATACCCCAACGAGTAATTCTGTACGATGGGGCTTCTTAAGTTATACCACAATCGGCCAATTCTTACACCTTCTTTTAATCCCCTTAACGCCTGCGGGTGATTAAAAGCTCCCAAATCCAGCACGGCTCGGTGGTATCGTTTTACAAAATCCCCAAGGGATTCATGCTCCTCCTGCTTCATCCCCATCAATTCCATCATGTCGTCCTCTGGGGCCACTGCCCCTCAGAACTGCTCGGCCAACTCCTGGCACATCTGCTCATACCCCTTTATACTTCCTCAGGGCAGCTTGCGGTACCATTCTCGGGCTCGTCCCTCTAGTGTCAATGGGAACATCCTACACCTCTGAGCTGGTGTCAGCCCCTGCACACCCGTCATGTCGTTGAAACGCTCAATGTGCACCAACGGGTCACTTCGCCCGGAGTATTTGAGGTCGGAGAAGCGGAAATCTCTTGGGATTATGGTACTCATGATCTCAGTTGATAACGGAGATTCTTCATCTAGCATTATCCTCCAGCTCGGGGGCTTTCTTTTGCCATGTATCTCCTCTATCACCTGCGCCAATCTGCGCACCTCCCCCTCCAATTCTACGGCACGGTCTGGATCACGTGCGGCTATATGGTCTCGTTCCAGCTCGGCATTGTGTAACCGCTGTCTGAGCTCTCCTTCGTCAACACTGGCACCTCGGCCATTGACTTCCAGGACCCGTCCGGGGCGAGGTTGGTCCCTCCCTTCATCCACGCGTTCTTCCGGGACCCGACCAGTACTTCTGTGGGGATGCACCCCATTAGGTTGGTCTGCGGGCGGAGGGATTTCCTCGACCCTACGCCTCCGGAGGCTGGGTTCTGCTCCAACTTCATCTCTTCCCACGGGGGTTTCACAATCCTTTCTCCGCTCATCCCTCAGCTCGAACAATATGGTTGCGAGAGTTTCCATTTGTTTCTCCATCCGCTCCAGTCTATCTTGCATCATCTTCTCTCGGGCTTCATTTGTAATTTCCTGGAGAGTGACTGTCTCGCCAGCTTCGTTATCCTCCCTCAAAGCGTCCTTCCTTGTCACATCCATGCCTAACCGTTCGCTGTTTTTTCGGAAACTACTAATTTGGTGGTAGCTTTTTATCCAGCTCCCCACAGACGGCGCCAAAATGTTGATGCTGAAATCTGCTCGCCCTTGGACCGACCAGATTCTTTCACCAACGTTTATGTTATCCACTGCTGCTCGAACCACTGGGGTTGGAATCACTCTCCTCTTCCTTACTAGCCCTGCGTTCACCAAAAACATATCAGAGACGCCGGTGGTTTTGCCGGCGTAAACCCTCCGATGCCTCAGTTAGCACAAGGTGTTTACGGAAAAACAGTTAAATTTTGATTTAAGAGTGGTTCTAATTTGCTCGAAGTTTGTAATAAAATTGCCTGGTTTCAATTTGGCAGCGTTTTCCCTCTCTCAGTTTTTTCTCTCCCCTTTCTCATCGATTTCTTCTTCTTTTATAGCCACCGTCCCCACGTTTCCGTTTGCCATTCATCCCACCTTTTTCGGGTAGTGGAAGCCCCTCATGGGATTTTAACTGCTACATTGTGGGCAAACGTGGGATCTTGCATCTCCCACAGCGGTTCTGGGGAAAGCGCAACTACCGCGATTCTGTGGGATCGTGTTTCCGCTTTTTTGGGGGACGGGTACCGGCTCGGTATATGACTCTGGTCGGTATTCGTCTCTGATCAGCTCATGTTACCCCTGTTCTGCTCGTACCATTGGGCTGAGGTGATTCATGCCGGGGTGGAAATAGTAGCATGGCCGACCTGGTGCTTTTATTTGCTTAACAGTTCGATCTCTCAATTTTGCAGTTGATTTCTTTATTTTTTTTTCAAACTAATTAAGATTAGATTCAAGTTAGTTTTGGATTAGTTTATGATTTCCATCAGCTGATGCATTTTAGGGTTCTAATCAGAGATCTCTTCACGTTGCCCAACAGACACATCGAACGATCCAAATTCAAACAGGTCATTAAAATAGCCGATCAAGGTCCAATTTTCATCTAATTTCAAAAGCATCAATTTACTTATTTTGAGTCTCTTTCTAATTTCAATGCAGTCTTCAAGCTGTTTGTTGAAATGCCTGATAGAAAAAGGAATGTTATTTAAATACAGTTGGGGCTTAGTCAGTAGATATTAAACTATCAGGTTCATGGAGACTATAATCCTAGTGTATAATTACAACTTGGCAGCATCATTTTTGTATTTATTTAATTTTCTTTTTTCAGAAACAATATTGATTATTCCATTTCGTTGATCATGAATCATGTGAATTAATTATCAATCCATGCATGTTTATCATCTCGTGTTATTAATTAATAGTATGGCATAATTAAAGCAAAAAGGATATGACATGGCATAAGCTGATTAAGATGACTCGAGAATCAAGAGCGGCAGCTCATTCTTGATTTTCAGAAACTAATTAAGAATCAAATCCAGTAGGGAAGAATAAGAGAATAACAACCAAAAGAAAAAAATATTGAATCAGAGAGCAGGCCTAGCTACTACTCCCTTTTTAGTTTGTATTTTGCTCGTTATTGAATTTAATTTTACATAGCATGTGCTGCCACTGTTTATTTGCTTTCATGGTAACACATATATGTAATATAAAACCTCTGAAAAACTTTCCTTTCAAGTATACAGAGACTGTGGAGGTACACAGGGACTGTGGACTTTCAAGCTTTGTCCAATTTTTGTTTTCCTTGTTGAATTTCTTAGTTGATATATGGGGACTATGGACTCTGCTATCAAATTGAAGAGTAAAGTAGCACACGCTGCGGCTGCTGGAGAATTTAATAACAATGTTCCTTATCTGAGTGTACAATGTGGCTGAAATTAAGGTAACTAACATATTATTTTCTGTTTGGATTCTAATTACTGAATATTATTTGAGTCTACATTCAAAACCATGCATGCTGAGTATTGGATTATCAGGAAAATACTACTACTATGCTTAAATTATATTTTCTTTTTCTTTTTTTTTTGGGTTAATTTATATGCATATATAATTTGACAGCTGATGAGTTTTCAGTTGAGCTAGCTGAAGGGCTTGCTTTTAATTTGTTGCTGTTCATGATGATGAATCCAAGCTCTTTATGGTCGTTTTACTCTCTTTCAAGGTTTGTGAACAATTTATAGTTGGCGATGGTTGATTCCTCAAGTAGCAATTATTTCATGCTCATTGTGTGGCATTCTTCATTGTATTATAGTTTCTGGAGAAAGAAGTGAAGAGGTTGAAAAAAATAGTGAAGCTTGTACTTGGAAACTCAAGTGCACAAGAATCATCTCTTATGTTACAGATTGTTAATTTTCATTTACTTTAAAGCCTTTTTTTTTAATTTTTTTTTTCACTTTCTAATTATAGAAACTAACCATAACAGGGTTTTGTAACTGATAGACCAGATTATCACAAGCACATAAATCTTCTAATGGCAGTGTTGCATTTTTCGGCCTCTCTAAACTTGTATAAGGACTAATGTCTAAATTTATAGGTTAGCAAATACTTGCTAAATTTAGAATCCAACTCCTGCTGTTGACTTCAAAATTAGCATATTTGCTTATTGATACAAAATTTTGGTCTAATGATTATTATCCATTCCAGTCTCATATTTTGTCAGGCTTCTTAAGCATATCTTGGATATAATACTTATGCTCAGCTCTATACAAAGTGATTGTCGAATATAACCTACTATTATACTAGTTACTGATTTGATAATTTACTGATTAATATTTCTTCGTTGATCTAGGATATTATTTGGTCTACTAATGATGATGTGGGGATGGAGATGATTCATATTTCTTGATTAATATAGGATATTATTTGGTCGAATGAAGATGATGATGGGAATGGAGAAGATGAGGTAGAGGCAAACGTACGTCTCAGAGGCTAAAGAACACGTGTTGGAGGATGCTTGAAATAATTCAAGCTATGAAATCATATTGCGTATACATTTGAGAATTTTTTTTAATATACTATTAAAATTGATTATGTTGTACTTTTGATTGGTGAATGTGATATCTATAAATTTTTGAAATTAAAAAAACTACATTTAATGTATTTTGCGTGTTATTGCCATTTTGTTGATTATGTTGCATTGGTAATACAGATACTTAAAAAGAATAAAAATAAAAAGCGTAAGAAATAATAATATTAATAAATTAAACGGGTCACTTAATAAAAAAGAAGAAGCATGTTTCCAAAGTGTTTCTTGCATTTTTTAGGGTAAATTACGGTTGGAATAGTAATCATTTGTGTTATCCGGCCTCATTTCCAAGGGTAGTTAATGTTATTTCCAAGGGCAAATGCAATTGGAAATATGTAATTTTTGGTTTTACAGGGATCATTTCCGAGGCCATTTGATGTCATTTCTGACGGCACTACCGTTCAAAATAATTTTTTTCTTGGACGACCCATCAGAAATTGTGCTTTTCTGATGCGACTTAATACGACGATGGTCGACGGCATGACTTTCTTGGAAATGAGTTTTTCCGAGAGCGTTTATGTATTTCCGAGGGTATTTGCCCTTGGAAATAACCATTTTTCTTGTAGTGAATTAACAGGCTTTTTTTTTAATTAAATCAAAAAAAATCTGTTTAAAAAAATTTCTTGTTGATTCAAACTTTGCCATTAAAATTAATAAGAAAATTTTGGTTGATTCAACAAGAATTTAAAAAAAATAGTATGATTTAACCAAAAAAAACCCATTAATTACACTTAAATGTAATTTTTTAAAATTAATAAGAACCGGACAATCATAAGTTTACTAATATTTATATTAGACATCTACTAAGACTACTTGATTTGAGTTTATATCACACAGTCCAAACTTTCACTTTGGAAGAATATTTGCCCCACTCACACACAGTACGGAGATGTATATAATGTATTTGGGAGAAAACTATGGTGCAACAGTGGTACCGTGCCACCATTGCACCTGACCGTTGGATCCCAATGAATCCATCCATCCAAGTGGATCCAACGGCTGGATTCAACGGTGGCACGGTACCACTGTTGCACCGTAGTCGGACCCATGTATTTGGGCCATAATTCTTAAATTTATATAATAAAGATCCCAAAATAAATATTAAAAAAAGTAAAAAAAGAGTGAAACAGAAAGATCATCGACTTAAAGTATGCTCTGACTTTAACGACACGGATGGAAGCAATAATATTTAAAGTAATTAGGGATGGGCAAAAAAATCGTGCACTAGAGAAAACCGAACCGAACCGAACCAATCCGAACCGTTCCGTTCGGACCGGTTTTAATTTTAAAAAATAACCGAAATATATGATTTGTAAAAAAAAAAACTGAAATGCAGGTTAGGTATTCGATTCACTCAGCTGAACCGAAAAGCCGAACCAAAAAACCGGGTTATTTTTTAAATTTTATTTAAATAGACACGTGTTAAATTTTAATTGGTTGCGTAAGATAACTAAAATAGGCATGCACACACACGATTACGGGTATATATAAATTTAAAAATTATTGTTGGTGTTTGTTTCCAAATTTTCTTTTTATTTTGTGCTGTAAGTTTTAATTGTTGTTATTTTTATTTGTCTTTACAATATTATGTTTATGTAGATGGAGTATTGGAGTTTGATTATGTATTTTGAAATCTTAATATTTTATATTTTGTAAGTACCTTATTAGTAGTTAGTAAGATATTAGTGATAAAATGTGTTTTGAATACTTTGTATTTATTGTTAATATTTGTAATGAAATTTGGATAAATTAATTATTGAAAAAAATTATTACATTCATGAGGTCTAATGGGCTAAAAATTTAGAAATTCAAAATAGGTTCAAAAGGCCAAAAACCGAAAAAATCGAACCGAACCGAACTGATCCGAAAAGATCCATTTATGTTCGGTTTTTATTGAGTTCGGTTCTTATTTAGTTCTTTTTATAAAATAACCAATTTAAATCGGTTCTGCTTAATTTCGACCTGAACCGAACTATGCCCACCCCTAAAAGTAATGATAGACATCACAAATTTTTTTTTCCCGAATTTGATCCGAAATGATTTTGTCATTAATGCAGTGGTTAGTAGTTTTTCACATGATCAAAGTGAATTAATTATATTGTCTGACTGAGTAATTAATGAATATTATATGATTTTAGATAATTTTTTGAGATAAAAAATGTGGAATGTGGAGCACCACTTCTATTTTTTATTTATAGGAATGAGAAAAGATAGTGCAGAAGCATTCAATTCGAACGCATGCATAAGAACCGGACAAAAGGTGGCGATCTCGTTTTATCAGGTGCCAAAAATAGTTACCATACAAATTGATAATGGCCATCCACTGCCCGTTATTCGGAACAATGCAACATATATAAGAGCAACAGAGGCGTAGGAATTAACAAGGGATATATTGAATCAATATATCTAACTTAATAATTAATTAATTTCGATTGGATTGACATTGATTGACATTGAGATCATGGGGAAGAACGTCCTGGTTTCTGTGTTGATCATGTCAATGTTGTTGAATGTGGCCGTTGGAGTCTTCGAACCAATCAAAACTGTTGCAGACCGTAAGAATTAATTAACTATCCTTAATTAGAGTACTTATTGTGTTTTGACTCCGTATATTCAATTTCGTTTATATATGTTCGTGCAAATATTATTTCAGAGGCACAAAAGGGATTATACCTTGCCAAGCAGGTGTTTGGCAGAAAGGCAATGGAGGAGAATAATGGAGTAGAAAAATTGCAGGCAGCTGGTGATTGTGATCAAGGCGAAAATAATGCAGAGAATGTGAAAGGGGCTAAATTCGTTTTTTACCCTTTGAACCGTAAGTAATTTGATCTTTGAATGAATCAAGATAAAGTTAACTATTGCAGGAGTATTGCCAACGGGGCTAAAAGAAGAAAATGATTCGAGGTTAATGTGTCCGAACTGGATTATCTAATACATTGAATTTTATTATTTTGATTTGGGAAATTATTCACTAACCACCTTAAGAATATTGAGTACAGGTAGTCATCACGAATTTCTGATAACATCTCAAGATCGCCTAAAGTTCTAATTTTATATTCACCAACTAATTTTATGTCAACCAGCTACTTTTCCATTAATTTCGATAGCCACCCTCAAATAATTCAAGATAAAGACTATTTGCCCTTGAATTCATTCAAAAAGGCAAAGTGATGTTTTGCAAGGCTCCAAGAGCAAAATAATCTATAATCCTAGTTTTTTTTATTCATTTAAGAAGGTAGAGGGATGTTTTCTTTTACTGGTTGGTAATAGAAATAGTGGAAAAATAGTTGGTTAATATCAAACTAAAATTTTGAAGATAATTCGGAGATATTATCAGGAACTCGCGGTAGCTACTTGTAGGTTTTTGTACCCTTGAATGTTTTGGGGATAAATTAGATTTTATTTTTTTAAATCTTTCATATTTTAATGCAGTGCAGTTAGTGGGTCCTCACTGGGGACTAACGGACACTTACTATTTTCTGAAAAACATATGTTCTTGCTTCTTTTCAGGATCCCCCAACAACGATGCCATTTTCAGAAAGACATTGGAGAAGGTGGCCGATAAGAATGATAAAAGTTTTAAAGATACGATAATGCAAGCCGCTAAAAGTGTTATTAATAAACACGACTGAAGAAGAAGATGATTCGAGATTATTAGCCTGTAATCTATCTTTCAATAACGTACGTCCTCCGTCTTTTTTCTTATTCCTTGTAATTTGGGTGCCCGAGTGGCCACTGCGGAAGACTCCATATGTCACATTCGAAATCGAAATTAATAAATTGATTCTTTTATTATTATTTTTTATGCTGTTCCTAAGGTCCTGAACGAGGAACTGATTAGAAATGATAAGGATAAAAGCATTCATGGTTTGAGTGTCATATCATACGATTGAGTTGTAAAAGGAAGTGCTTTAGATCATTGCTATTTGACCCGGACCTGTTCTAAAAAAGTCGAGGCATTTCGAATTGTTTGTTGACACGGACAAAGTCAGGGAAAACCTCTAAAATTATTTCAATATTGGACCTTGGACATATAATAGTTCCGAATCAAATCTCTTTAGAAAGAATATTATGGACTCCATATGTCACATTCGTGGTAACCTGCTTTAGTCCTCTTATGAGATTATTAGTCTGCTCCACATTTAAACTCAAGTGGCCAACTAAATAAAGAAGCTTGACGGGATATCTTAAGGTGTTAAGTTGTTTTTATAATATTAATTCATAAGTAAAAAATCAATAAATTGAATACATTTCAGTTTCTAATATTCAAGAAATTCAAGCAATAAACAGATTAAATAAAAATAAGCACTCAACAAAAACACTCGTGAAGTACCTTGCACAAGTTTATCCATCAGAAGTTATAGGCAAACACATGGATCGAATTATATATATTTTGGTAAAGGTGATTAAAATGTGATAATCTTCAAATATTTTCTATTACGTACTAATTAACTCTTTCTTGAAAATGTATAAATTTTCCGGATACATCTCTTCCTCCACCAAAAAGATAAATATTTATATAGTAAACAAAATTGTTCCTTCTGATACATTTTTGTATTGCCGTATATCAAGCACTACTCAACTGAGAAGTGAGATTCTACAAAAATTTCTTCAGCACTGGGAATTTTGAGGCCTCCCATGGGATGATTGAACCCAAAATTTTCCTCTGCCTTGCATAGCAATTCTTGAGATGAAGGTTCATTCAAGAACGATATGGGATTACGAATTTTTTCTTTTCGCTCTCTCCAACATAAACTGCAACGAAGCCTTTAGGAACATTTATGACTATTGATTGATTATTTGAAACCAAACTTATCTGAGGAGAACTTGTTTAGAATGCACAGTTGTATGCAAACGAATATCCATGGCTATGGAAGTTATTGCTAAAAAATGATGAAGATAACAAGTGATTTGGTGGCAGAAAGGAAAGTTTAGTAGGAGAGAAATGTGATGAGTATTTGGTTTTGTTTCGGGCACAGTGTGCTTATATTTTGTATAAATAGATTGAGGAAGAGCAGCAAAAACTTAAAAGAGGTGGAGCTTGTGGTGGAGAGGAATTTGGGCTGATTTAATTTAGTGAGACATAGCATATGAAAGATCACATGGCCTTGTCTTCAAGATAAAAAATTTGGCAACAAATTGATGCTTAATTTTCGTTAGAAAGCATTTTGGCCAACCATTTAAGGTCAGCAACCAGCAACAGGCCCTACTATGAATTAAATAGATTTTGCCAGGGACCAGTACTATTAATATCATCTGAACAATCAAAGAATATATATTATTTGCAAAGTGAAATCTGAAAGTGCTAAAAATATTAGAGCTTGCAGATGTCTACAAATGTAATTAATTAAAGCAGAAGGCAGGAATATGGCTCTATTTATGCATGAAGTGTGTCCTACACAAGTCAACTATCAGAACTCTCACTTGTCAATGCTGGCCAACTAAAATTTGAGAGGTAGGAATCATTTCACCTCAGTCTGCTGCATATTACTTCAGGAAAAGCAATAATGCCAAATCTCATGAAGACTTGAGTAATTTTTAAAAGCCTTTTCAAAGAAGAATACTTTTGGTGCGCTCAGATTGATTAACACATATTCATGGTTAATTTTTTGAGATTACATTCATAAGGATGAAATAAAAAACTTCTGTTTGCTATCTTTGACAGAGGGATCTGATTTCTTATTTTGTTTACAGAAATTTAAAGCACGTTATAATGTGATATATGTTAAAATGGTTGAGCATAATATGTTGCACAGTCTCAATCAGCTCCGAAATGTCATGTATCCCTTTTTTCGGTTTCATTTTCTGTGTCTATTGGTTTTATCAGACTTTCTAGTTCTATCATACTCATGTTTATTGTTCATATCTCATTTGAGGAGCATTCGCTGACTCGGTTGTCTCAATCTTGTCCGCAAAGCAAAGTTCCGTCAGTCTCGTATTTATAGTGAAGCTGATCATATTAATAATAATTAGTAGGCATATGCAATCTCTAGCTTGAATTTCAGTGGTGTATTACCAAAATTGTAGGCCATATTTGTGTAAACAAATAGACAACACAATTTGTAGACAAATATGTGGTTTTGCAACACAATTTCCCCAATGAATGGAGTCTAGGTGAAAGCAATTACATACCTAAAGTGCAAGCAAAATGAATCCTCTCCTTCCTTTAAATATTTATGCAGGATTGTCTATGCCAAAGTACTTCTCCATACAAATCTATAGAAAATATCCAATCAAGACTGGCTCCTCGTTAACCACGTTGATATAATTAGTCATCCAGTTTTTCAAACTTATCTGAAGGCAATTTGGCATTTTTGCCTTTCTACGAAATAAATGATTGTGCAGTAGACTAAGATGAGTTAATTCCTACCTCTCAAATTTTACATGGCCAGCATTGACTATGTTATCATCTATCTGTGGCAATCCTATCCATTTCAACAGTAATATGGCTTGGGGAAAAAAATAGTGTATGGGTTCAGATAGCGACTAGTCGTAGGACATGCTTCATATGCAATTCACAAGGGCCTGTCTGCCAACTTAAGGAGCTAAGACAACAAATACAGTCATATTCCTGCCTTTTGCTTTAACTATATAGACACCTCCAAGCTCTAATGTTCTTAACACTTTCAGATTTTTCACTTTGCAAATAATGAATATATATTCTTTGATATTGTTCAAAGAGCACTAAGGGTACTTGTCCCTGCCAAATCTGTTTAATTCTTAGTAGGGTCTCTTGTAGGTTGGTCACTCACCTTACATGGCTGGCCAAAATGCTATCCAACAAATATGCAGTACTTGTTTAAGCCAAGTATTTGATCTTCAAGACAAGATCATGTGATCTTTCTTCTTTCAGATGGCTATGTCTCAATAAATCAGCACAAATTCCTCTTCACCACTAGTTCCACCTCCAGGAGGTTTTAGCTACTCTCCCTTGATCTATATATATATATAGAGCACATTGTGTCTCCAACAAAACCAGGTACTCACATTTCAAGTCTTGTAAATGTTGAAAACTTGACAAAACGTGGTGACAAATTGGCCAAAGTTGGCACCGACCTTGGAAATTTGACACATGCATGTGGCTAAGCATGCAAAGCTTGAAAAGTTGGCAGAGACCCTTAGAAATTTAGATGAAGCATGTGGTTGGAATCGTGGAAATTAAAGCCAACGGAGTTGGTGAAGCATGTGACAGTTTGACAAATTCACAACAATATTGACAATTTGGCAAATTGTTGGTGAACGCCGAATTTGTAATAGTGCAAAATACTTCCTATAAATAGAGGGAGTTTTTCATTTGTTAAGCATCCCAAAATTGTGAAGCTTATAAGTTTCTAAGCTTTTGAGAGAAGTGAGAGAAGTGTGTTTGAGGAATTTATCTTTCCTGCAAAGTGTGAGAGTACTGGGTATATTTAGGTTTCTGGGAAGTGAGATTCGTTACAAAAATATTTGTACTCTATTAATTGTTAAATAAACAATTATTCTTTCTTGCCTCGGTGGATGTAGGTTTAATTACCGAACCACGTAATTCTTGTGTCCTTTATTTTTCTATAATTATTTGGTGCGCTTGATTCCTCATTCCGCGCACAACAAGTGGTATCAGAGCCGACGGTTCGTACTTGGGGGATACGATACTGTTCACATATACGGTACTGTTCACATACGGTACTGTTCACGAATACGGTAGAGACGGCCATTTGTACTTGGGAGACAGTCTACTGTAAGTAGTGTGTATTTTTACATGTCTAGGAAAGTTCTGTCAACAAAGGCGATAAAAGTCTAAGGATTCTGGTTTTTAATTGGGACCGAGTTCCCGTCCAGTCTCCTGAGAACTTTTCTGGTGCATTTATTCATGCGAAATTAACATCATAGAGGTTGTTTTTCAAGTAGAAATACTTCGTTGAGAAAATGGTAGAAGGTGAAACTTCTAGAATTGGGGAGAGATCTACCGAGACTATTTCAGGAGACACTTCAAGTGGGAGGCGAGATTTGTCAAATCGCTATTCAGTACTTGTTATAGGAGGCCAAAAGATCGATGTTGAAAAGTTTGATGGGAAAATCAACTTCGGCATGTGGAGGCGCGAAGTTATGGATGCCCTTATTCAAATCGATCTCGATATTGTTCTGAAAAATAAAAGATACTTGTATGATGAAGAAATTTGGAATCGTATGAACGAGAAAGTTTGTGGTCAGATCAGATCAGATCTTATTTGACTAAGGAGGTGAAATACTTAGTGAAAGATGAGGAGTGTGCGGTGACTTTGTGGCGTACATTGGAGGGGAAGTACCTGGTGAAAAGTCCTGAAAATCGCCTTCATGCAATGAGCCAAGTATATGGCTTTCGAATGAAGCCTGGGGTGTCAATGCACGATCATGTCTCAATATTTGAAAAGTTACTTGCTTATTTGAAGAATCTTGATCAAGATATTAAGGATGAAGTCAAGGCTATGATTCTGTTACACTCACTACCAAAGGAATATAGCCATTTTGTGACTACTTTGATATATGAGAAGAGTGTGATCGCCTTTAAAGATGTTTGTACAGTATTGACTAGCTTAGAAATTCAGAATAATGATAAAAATTCTGAACGAGCATCGTCTGAAGCTTTGGTGAGCAGAGATTGGGCCATGGAGAAACAGAAGAAGCGTGGTGGAAAGAATTCTCAATCCAAATCGAGAAGTAGAAATATACCTCGAGACAAGTGTGCCTTTTGTCATGAAAAATGTCATTGGAGGAAAGATTATCCAAATGCTCAAAAGAGAGATGGGAAGAAATCAGAAGCAGCAAACATGGCCCGAAAAGATGAAGACTCTAATTATTCACTAAGTATTACTCTTGCAGCATATGCGGCTAGTTCGAGCGAGTGGATACTTGATACTAGAGCAACCTATCATTTGTGTCCTATTAAGGAATGGTTTACAGATTTTCGTAATCTGGAATCTGGTGCAATTGTGATGGGGAATGATCAACCTTGTCGCACAATGGGGATAGGAACAATTCGGCTAAAAATGTTTGATGGAATGGTCAGAGAACTCAGAGAGGTTAGATATGTTCCAGCTTTAAAGAAAAATCTAATTTCTGTGGGTGCTTTGGAAGTTAAAGGTTACAAGGTTACCATTGAAGATGGTATAATGAAGTTTACACATGGGGCTATGGTGATTTTGCAAGGGGTTCGGCGTCACAATCTGTACTATTTGAAGGGAGGTACAACTGATGAAGCAAATATTGTTGAGGCGCACAGTGACACCACCAAGCTATGGCATGTACGACTGGGACATGCTGGAGAGAAGTCTTTGCAAACTCTAATGAGGCACGAACTCTTAAAAGGTACCAAAACCTATAAATTAAATTTCTGTGAGCATTGTGTAATAGACAAGAAAACAAGGGTCAAGTTTGGTACAGCTAATCACGATACTCGTGAGATCCTTGAATATGTTCACAGTGATGTATGGGGGACCAACCAAGACTGCATCAATTAGTGGAAGCCATTATTTTGTTACATTTGTTGATGATTTCTCTAGACGTGTGTGGGTGTACACCATGCGAGCAAATGATGAGGTTCTAGAGATTTTCGTGAAATGGAAGAAATTGGTGGAGACTCAAACTAGCAGAAAGATCAAAGTATTACGATCTGATAATGGGGGTGAATATACTTCTGATCCATTCTTGCAAGTATACTAGAACGAGGGTATTAAAAGACATTTTACGATGAGACATACTCCGCAACATAATGGTGTGGCTGAGCGTATGAATCGTACTTTACTAGAAAATGTACGATGTATGTTATCTAATGCTGGTTTAGATAAAAAGTTTTGGGCTGAAACTGTGAGCTACGCAAGTCACTTGCTAAACTGGTTGCCTTCTGCTGTAATTGGAGGTAAAACTCCTATGGAAATGTAGTCTGGAAAGCATGCACAAGACTATGATTCCCTTCGTATATTCGGGTGTCCAGCTTATTATCATGTCAAAGATGGTAAATTGGATCCTCGTGCTAGAAGAGCTATCTTTGTGGGATTCAAAGGTGGAGGAAAGTGCTTCAAGCTTTGGGATCTCGAAGACAAAAAGTTTTTGTGTAGCAGAGATGTCACATTTGATGAAGCTTTAATGATGAAAACTTCAAGTTCTCAGCAGGTAGAGAACAAGAACAAAGAGGTATTGCAGCAGGTGGAGTTTGATGCAACTCCATATGTACCAGTTAGTTCTACATCAAAGAAGAGTTCAACTATGGAGGTGACACCTAAAGTTGAAAAAGAGGTTGTTTCTTCTGATGTCCCACAAAATGAAGAAACAATTGATGATGTAGATAATGATGATTTTATAGCAACAAGGAGGCCAAGAAGAGAGATAAAGAAACCCGGATGGCTTACTAAAGATATGGTGGTAGCCTATGCACTTCCAGTTATTGATGATAACATCCCTAACACTTTCGGTGAAGCATTACGCAGGAGTGAAAGTGATCAGTGGAAGTTAGCCATGGAGGAAGAGATAAAATCTCTCCATCAAAACCAGACTTGGGAACTTGTAAAGTTACCAAAAGGGAAAAGGGCTATTGACAATAAATGGGTCCACACCAAAAAGCAAGGATCTCCAAATCAAACAACTCCTCGATACAAGGCAAGGCTTATAGCAAAAGGTTTTGCTCAAAATGAAGATATTGGCTACAATGAAGTTTTCTCTCCAGTTGTAAAATATACTTCTATTCATATCCTACTTGCCTTAGTTGCAGAATATGAGTTAGAGTTGCCTCAATTGGATGTTAAAAGGGCGTTCTTACATGGAGATTTGGAGGAAGAAATCTATATGATTCAGCCTTGCGTTTTCTGAGTTGCTGAAAAGTAGAATCATGTGTGTAGGTTGATTAAATCTTTGTACGGGCTGAAGCAATCGCCAAGGCAGTAGTACAAAAGATTTGATCAATTTATACAATAGCATAAATTCACTAGAAGTGAACACGATCATTGTGTTTACTTTAGAAGACTACTAGATGGAGTTTTCATATATTTGTTACTCTATGTGGATGATATGCTTATAGCTTCGAAGAATAGAGACGAGATCGAAAGATTAAAGAAGCAACTGGCTTCTGAGTTCGAGATGAAAGACTTGGGTAATGCACAGAGAAGACTTGGGATGGAGATTCGTAGAGACAAGAAGAATGGGAGCGTATGGTTGACTCAAGAGTCTTATTTGAAGAAAGTGCTAGAAAGATTTGGCATGGATGACAAAACTAAACCGGTATGTACACCTTTAGCTCTTCATTTCAAATTAATCTCTTCTTCATGTCCTAGATCTCAAGAAGAGCGCAATTACATGGCTCGCGTTCCATATGCTAGTGTTGTGGGTAGTCTTATGTATGCTATAGTATATATAAGGCCCGATATATCTCAAGCAATAAGCATGATTAGTAGATACATGCACAATCCGGGTAAAAATCAATGGCTTACGGTAAAGTGGGTTCTTCGATATCTGTATGGGACAGTTGATGTTGGGTTATTGTTCAATAAGGATTGTGGTCAACAATGTGTTGGGTATTGTGATTCTGATTTCGTTGGAGACCTTGACAAGCGAAGATCAACAATGGGCTACGTATTCACATTGGGTGGAGGTCCGGTTAGCTGGAGGTCAATTTTGCAAACGACAATTACTCTGTCCACTACGAAAGCAGAGTATATGGCAGCAACTGAAGCTGTAAAAGAAGCTATCTGGTTCAAAGGCTTGTTAGGTGATTTGGGAATAATCCAGGAGAATATTGCGGTCTTCTGTGATAATCAAAATGAGATATTCATTGCGAAGAATCAAACATATCACGCTCGGACGAAGCACATAGATGTGAAATATCATTATGTGAGAGAGATTATCGAGAGCAGTATTGTGTGGTTGAGAAAGATCGATACCAAAGATAATCCATCAGATATGTTGACAAAGGTACGTAGGCAGTCACAGAGATGCAGCCACTTTGGGGATGATAATCCGTTGGTAAGTCGGCTCAGATTTGGACAAATCTTCGCCGAGGTGGAGAATTATTGAAAAGTTAACAAAACTTGGTGACAAATTGGCCAAAGTTGGCACCAACTGTAGAAATTTGACCTATGTATGTGGCTAAGCATGCAAAGCTTGAAAAGTTGGCAGAGACCCTTGGAAATTTAGATGAAGCATGTGGTTGGAATCGTGGAAATTGAAGCCAAAGGAGTTGGTGAAGCATGTGATAGTTTGACAAATTAACAACAACATTGACAATTTGGCAAATTGTTGGTGAACGCCGAATTTGTAATAGTGCAAAATACTTCCTATAAATAGAGGGAGTTTTTCATTTGTTAAGCATCCCAAAATTGTTAAGCTTATAAGTTTCTAAGCTTTTGAGAGAAGTGAGAGAAGTGTGTCTGGGGAATTTATCTTTCCTACAGAATGTGAGAGTACTGGGTATATTTGGGTTTCTGGAAAGTGAGATTCGTTACAAAAATATTTGTACTCTATTAATTGTTAAATAAACAATTATTCTTTCTTGTTTCCATGGATGTAGGTTTAATTACTGAACCACGTAATTCTTTTGTCCTTTATTTTTCTATAATTATTTGATACGCTTGATTCCGCATTCCACGTACAACAGTAAAGCTCTCCTTTCTGCTCCCAAATCACTTGTAACATTCATCATTTTCTAGCAATAACTTCAATAATAATGGCTATCCGTTTGCCTCGAATTTTGCATGCTAAACAAGTTTTTCGCAGATCAAATTTTTTCCCCAATCAATCTATATTCATAGATGTTCCAAAAGGCAACCTAGCAGTTTATGTTGGACAGTGTGAAAAGAAAAGATTTGTAATCCCAATATCATTCTTGAATGAACCTTTATTTCAGGAATTGCTATACAAGGCAGAGGAAGAATTTGGGTTCAATCATCCAATGGGAGGCCTTACTATTCCCTGTGCTGAAGAGATGTTTCTTGACCTCACTTCCCGCTTGAGTAATTTGTGATATGGAAATCAGAAGAGACGATTTTATAACTCTTTTTTTGTGGGTAGAGAAAGAGATTTGAATGGAAAATGTACACTCCTTCTAAGAGAGTGACTACTAGAAATTCTTGCAGATTTGTTCACGTTCTTTTATCAGCTAATTGAAAACAAAATTCAATCAATGTTATTTCACTTGAAACTCAAAAGTGTTAGTTCTCTTTTCCAGTAGTAGATGACAGTATTGAATAAAAAACTAATGTACATATACTTCCAGATTAACATTTTATAAAAGTTCTTGCCTTCATGAAAAATGTTCAGGACTCACTTATCTCGTAGACCTTCTATACAAATACATAATCAAAAGCGGACAGCCGAGTATTATGGTAATTTTAAATAGTAACTATTGGTGTCACCTGACCACAATAGCATTTTTAAATGGATCCGTGACAGAAAAATGTAGCAGGTGCAGCACCTTGAAGTACTTTTAACTAAAGTTATACTGCAAAAACATTAATGGTAGAACTCTCCACGAATCTTGCAACCCACATCTACTGAGAATAGTTCCTAGACTAAGAATATATGCTTAAGGCAACCACTTTTGAGATTCAGGTCTTCATGAAAAGGTTCCATGTTCCACTACGACATTTTGCTAATAAGTTTTTACTTCTAATAAGAGTACATAAATTAGCATAATTCAATTTAGCATAATTTGGGCTAGTTACTGAGGTTTTACTTATTACAGTTGTCTTGCTGCCTCGTGTTTTACAAAACTCTCATACACATCAGCTGCTAATTATTCATGATCTTTAATATCTTTTAATCATACTTTAAAAAAACCAAATATATCTCAGTCAATATTTCAGTCAACTCAACGATTATTAATATTGTAAGAGAGAATTCTAATGACATTGGGCAAAAAGCCCTTTGTCCAATGATTATAATGGCAATCAAGTAGGGTCCAAAAACCTAACAATAAGGTACATACTTATCTTAATGGACTTCAAATACATAATATTCTTTTCAAAAGAATAGGTTACCTGTTATCATCAAAAATTTATAAATCATAAATGTTTCAAGCATACCCTTTATCCAGAGGAATCAGCAATTTAGAATCGGGGGCCCTTGTAGGTTGTTATCCAAGAAATGGTTGGGCATAAGATGTTATACAGTCTATGTCAGCTCCAAATTGTTAGTGATGACTTGCAAGACAAGCCATGTGAAACTTTGCTGGTGTCTCCATCAAATGCCTCTATACCACTCACTTCAAATTTCAATGTATTCTATAAATACAGAGGTATTGTATCCAAAGCGGCAAAACCAAATAGAAACACTTTCCTTTCATCTCATAAGTCATTTGTGCTCTTCACTCTTCATCATCTTAATTCAGAAGTAAATTATTGATAGATAGATATGGCTATTCATGTACCTGGAATCATGTACGCTAAGCAGATTCTCCGCCAGGCTAAATTAATTGTAAGTCAAGGAGTTTCAACATCCAAAGTCGTGCCAAAAGGCCATTTCGCAGTTTATGTAGGAGAGAACCAAAAGAAAAGATTTGTAATTCCAGTATCTTTCTTGAATCAACCTTCATTTCAAGAACTGTTGAGTAAGGCTGAGGAAGAATTCGGGTTTGATCATCCGATGGGTGGCCTCACAATTCCTTGCAGAGAAGATATCTTCATTAATGTCACTTCCAGCTTGAATGAATCATGAAATGCAACACTAGAACTTCCTAGTATAGACAATTTTGTAAATCCATTTGGAATTTTTTTTTTTTGTTGGGTTCTCTTTAGGCAGAAAAGGAGAGGGTAAAGAAAATTTCTACATTTGTAAGAAATTCATGAATTAATGTTACTGCAGTTTTTCTTCTGGATATCAATCTTGAGTACTCCTTTTAATGAAATTGACTATACATAAAAGTTATCAAAAGGGTATGGAATTGCATAATGAACTAGTTGTCCATCGGCACGGAAAAGGGAACTGAGCAATTAATAAATTACACATCTCTGATGTAGAAGATGGTGTCTTTGAGCAGAGTTTTTCTAATGGACGTCAATGGGAAGCTTAACCTATGATGAGCAAATGTAATTGATTTTGATATAAATGAGCAACCAGAGAACATGAACTGTATAGGACTACAATGATAGATAATAAACATTTTAAATTTAGAATCCGAGACTAGAACTGTTAGAGTGCAAATTATGCACTAGTTTTGCATTGTTTACTTCCCTTAATACCGATGTTTTGCACTTAATAATAGTGATTTACTTATGTTTTACTTTTGTAGGTGCAATTCTATTGATTGGTGATAAAATTGAGCTACAAGATAATGTTTAAGGATGATTGTTCTCTTAGAGAAATTATGAGCGTCAGAAGAACTTTGTTGATAAGACGTGGACGCCTGCTGTCAACTACGGACCTGCAATTTTTAGTTTAACGTGTTTTGTATTTTTAATTATTTTTGTAATTAAGAATTTAATATTTCAAATATTAGTATTTTATTTTAAAAAGAACTCTAGAGGAGAGGAGAGAGAGAGTATTTAAGGGAGGAATCTATTGTGAAAAAGTAAACTTTTGGAGAAAAGAAAAAAACCCTAGATCTAAATTTTTCTCTTCTCTCTATGAAGAACTAAACCTATTATTCTGGTTGAAGGTTAATGAAGCTTTGATTCATCACTACTGTGAGATCTTTCTTATGCTTTAATTGTTTTATTACTTTTTGGGTATTTGTTTGTTCTCTGAATTATTTTCATGATTATGTTTGTTAATTAGATAACTGGCCACTATTTAATTATCAACTTAATCTATTGTCCATTAAAGGATTCATCGTATGAAGATTTTAATGTTTGTGACAAATAATATAGCAGTGAGTTGTGTTATGAGAATAAACAATCTAATTTAAATGAACCATCGTATGCATTTGTTGATTAGGATTTGGGTCTCTCTGGTTTTTCAGGTTGTCAATTGATTAAATCCTATGATCGTATCTAGGGTTGTCTATTGATTAGGGAAATAACCAACGGTCATACCTTGGTTATCGACTAGTTAAGGAGAGATTGACTATTAGAGGGTCTCAGTAGTTATAATCGGTCTATTCATAAGTAGTAATAATTTATATTTGAATCAATGATCAGTAGTCGAATCAAACTGAGTTAATTCCTTCAACCAGAGCTTTCTCCAATTTGAATTACAATTTTAATTTGCATTCTTGTTATTTTAATTTGATTTTTATTATTGTCAACAATTCCCCCATTTTGCATTTTATATTTTAAAAGGATTTAAATAATTACCGATCTCTGTGGACACGACTCTGCTCAATCACTATACACAATTTATTTAGAGTAGGTATTTATTTTTGCTGGCTTCGACAACCATCAAGAACCTAGAGTTGAACAATCGATTTTCATTGTATAGCCATGATTAGAGAAGCTAACTAATGGAGAGTGACGATTGGCCTGCCTAATATTTGAAGATTGATGGCAATGGTTCTTTGACTGCATGGTAAGGAAAAAGCAGAAATTGGAACTAATCACATG
The DNA here is from genome assembly GCF_022201045.2 of Citrus sinensis. NCBI lineage: Eukaryota > Viridiplantae > Streptophyta > Magnoliopsida > Sapindales > Rutaceae > Citrus > Citrus sinensis. The sequence continues at coordinate 7,367,333 of NC_068563.1, read as the reverse complement.
ATTGGCCTGCCTACATTTTTTTATTGCACTCAAGATGTTTTAATCTTCCTCTTTTCTTTTTCGACAAGTTATGAACTTAACACGCATTGCCATTGCATCAATTATCATGCTATCTTATCCTTATTCATGAAAATCCACTTGACAGTGGTATGACGCATGTCTCTAATCAAAGGATCACTCAACTTAGCGCCAATATCAGCAGTACCTAATTTTTTTTGTTTTGCATCCATATGAGAACTAATGATCTGACAGTTTTGTTTTATATTGGTGTAATTATCTAACTTTTTTTGTTTTTATCAGCAAATGTTCTTCTATCATATATTTAGATGGTCCTTCATTGTCTTGCTTTAGAAATTGTAGGCCAATCTTGATTGTCAACAAACTAGCACGATTATCTTTCGGCCCTCTAATCTTGGCTGATTCTTTGCAAGACAAAACCATGTGATAGTATGATACCCTCTTTAGCAATGCCTTAAGCAGACCCCAGAAATGTCTTTTGACCATTTTAGATGATTATGTCTATTGACCATTGTAGATGATTATCATACGAAAATTCATCTATATATGCCCACATACATTGATGACCATACAAAACTAACCCAAGTTTCAGCACTACAATCAATAGCATTTCTCCAAATTCTCTTGTTTGATTCTCATTTGAAGCCACATACATACAAAGTAAAACCAATGGGAATCCGTGTCCTTGGTTTCATTCCTGCTAAACAAATTCTTCCTCACTCAGTTCTAACAACAAAGAATAAAGAAGCTTCAACATGTGCAGATGTACCAAAAGGCTTCTTATCAGTATATGTCGGAGAGAATCAAAAGAAGCGGTTTCTGGTTCCTGTATCCTATCTGAACCAGCCTTTGTTTCAAGATTTGCTATAGCTGAAGAGGAATTCGGCTTTAACTATCCAATGGGTGCGTCGACAATTCCCAGTGGACAGGACACTTTCATTGAGGTCATTTCACGATTAGATAGATCATAAGAGTAGGCATGCACTAGCTTCAACTGCCAACTTTAATGTAAATATTTTTCTCCTCCTTTAAAAGGAGTTTTGGGATTTGAATCTTCCCATCTGATCATTGTTAGTAAAGAAATACAAATTGTTTGACTTCCATTTGTCAGATTTTTAGTATTTAATCATTCTTTATTATTATCCTTGATATACTATACAGCATGAAGTTTCATTTAGATATATTTCATCTATTGATAAATATGACATATATTTCAATATTTACATGGCTAAGAATGAAAAGCTTTCCTATTGAAAAAAGAAAAAAATATATTCAAACACAATTGACATGGCAATTGAATACCAACTGTTCAACAAAAACATGTTCTCTATCTCAAGAGGTCAGCACTTAAATTTGGGTGCCCTGTTTAGGAAACTTGACCAGAAATGGTTCGGAAAAATGTCTTATGCAATCTCAACCATTTCAAAATTCTGGTAATGACTTGGAAGACAAACCATGTGAACTGCTGCTCATGTCTTTCCCCAAATGTCGTCTACTCCATTCACTTGAAATTTCAAAATTTTCGATAAAGCCAGCCATTTATTTGTATGTATACCTTCACATTCTCTACCAGCAAGTCATTTATGCTTTTCGCTCCTGGCGTAATGCATGCCAAGCAGATTCTCTGCAAATCTAAATTATTTGCCCGTCAAGTAGCTTCAACATTTGTAGATGTTCCCAAATGTTATTTGGCTGTTTCTGTTGGAGAGAGCCAAAAGACAAGATTCATCATTCCAGTATCATTCTTGAATCAGCCTTCCTTTCAAGAACTATTAAGTAAAGCCTAAGAAGAATTTGGATTTAATCATCTAATGGGTAGTCTCACAATTCCTTGTAGAGAAGATATCTTCATTAATCTTACTTGTAGTTTGAATGGATCATGATAAGCAACACTGTAACCAATGAGTGAAGACTACAATGTTGTAAGTTCTATGTTTGTATGCTAGAAAAGTTACAGTTCTAGTTCTCAAATAGAAAACATCATTTAATTTAAACCGACTATTATTTTATTTCTACTATTACTTTTCCATTTATATTAGTTAAAATCTTTGTACAACGTGTCATTAAAAAATGATTTTGTTGTGTCACATTAGTATATGATATTACTTTGAGAAAGACATCCTCAACAGTATTCATGTGCTCTAATGGCAGAGCCATGATAAGCTATCGGATGGAAGTGTGATGATTGGCCTGCCTAACAGAACAAATAACACTGATATTTCTATGGCCATTAAGCATCAGATATTTCATTTCGTTGCACACTATATTGGAAGTCAAAAATGCATTAATCATTTTGCAAAGGCTTTAAAATCACATCATTTCAGAATTTTCAATTGTACTTGCTTCCATTACTTTTACACCAAATTTCTACGGTGAGTTGAAAATGGACACTTGAGTACTGAGGATGATCAGAAACAAGAGCAAAGAAAAAGATTTAAAGTGTTGAATTATAAAAGATATTTACATCTCAGACAGGAATGTCATATTTCTGTCACTAAATTCTCTTATGCTCTTATATGCATTGGAGAATGTGTTAGATTTATTTCTCACATTATGTGAACTGACATAAATCATTCTAATTATTTTCTATATTTTACCGAATTAATACGTGACTAAAGTTAAATATTGTTGAGTAATTTTGACAGACTCATTTATTAAGTGATCAAATATGGTGTTAATGAGTCTAATTTTGACATATCCTGTACAGTAGTATATTATGGACAAGTATATCCTTAATTGTGTTATTTTAGCCCATAATGGGATGGGTAATTTTGTACTAACACATGAGGGGTCCCTGCGCTCAACCGCTGTATTTAAGTAACTTCAGCCCATTGAAAGTTAACTGTTGAAAAATCAGTGGCATGTGCGCAGTGCACCTCTCTCTCTCTCCCTCTCCCTCTCGTCTCCCGTGTGTGTATGTACAGTAAATTTTGAAGCAAGCCGATCCTTGAGCTGAAGCAAGGGAAACAGGAATTCAAAAGCTAGATCAAGCTTGTAACAACTCAGTAAAGCTCCATAACAAGCTTCCAAGGTCGGATTCATGGGAGATCATGGTAAATTTCGAAATTACCTAAAATATGTGTTTGCTTGGAAATGCACGATTAAGGGCATAAAGTTTGTTATTGTTTCAACAATTGGTATCAGAGCTCATGGTTATGCATTTCCTTATAAATCATAGTTGATTTGTTGGTGAAATCTCACTCATGGAATTTTTCCTTTAATTTTGGATTTTTCGAAGTTTTGGATTTGGGCATATTTGATCAAATCGTTGTTAAATAATGCATGAGTGATGAGTTTGGAGTAAAAATATGATTTTTCCGTGATTTTTGGTGGCCAAAATCGGGATGGTATGAATGTGGTTGCTGTAATTTTACTGTAGCAACACTGTTGAGACATTTGAGGTTGAAGATGATATGACGGGATAATTTTGTTGGATCCCTAAACTTTGCAAAATGTCATTATGGCCCAACATATTTGCAAAATTTTCGAAATGGTCCTTGACCGAGGGTCAACTTTGTAAAAAATCAGTTTGGTCCTTAAATTTTAGTAAATTATATTATGGCCCAACATTTGATTTTATTTTATTTATAGTTTGGGCCAAAAGTTTTAATATTTAAAACAGTAAACATAATTCTAAAAATTCGGCAGTTTAGTCCAAAATCCTTTAAATTTTGGCGATTTTTCAGAATTTAAATTTAAGAATAATCCATCATTGTTGAATTTTATGGGCATAATATTCATATATTTTATTGAGGCATGTAGATATTTTATTTGATTGAATATCTTGGTGGAAACTTTAATTACGTTTTGACAAAGTTTATTTAGCCTCAATTTTGTTAATGTATGAAATATATATATGATGCAAAACTACAATTTAGAGTGATTGCGTATCTGCTTATCGTACGACCAATCATGATAAATTATTTGGTGGTTTGCAATTGATTGTCCATTTACAATTATGAATTATGGATTATGTGATGGATTGTTATTGTTCTGACCAAGATCCATACGGGTGATGATACTGCCCTATCGGCAAATCACTACTTGGTAGGATGCTTGGGAAGATAAAGAGGTTTGTTGAGTATTTTCTACTGAGTGGCTTAATTACCCTGTCGGTAATAGGTCAATGTTGGTGTTATATTCAACTTGTCTGCTTTATCTTTAGGTTAGTGCAATCCTATATTGTTAAAGGATGCCTAACATATTGTGTTGCTATTAGAAAAACTAAAAATGAGGAGTAATTGATTATAGCATAATTTTCATTTGGCATGCTTGATAATCCTTTTGTTATTGCTTCCTCGGCTCTTGATATTCTCTCATTTCTCCAAGTAGCCTCCCTCAAGAATTTAACTGGGACAAATTTTGAGGACTGGCATGAGTCCATTTTGTTTTAGTTGTCTACACTGAATAGAGACTTGGCATTAAGAGTTGATGAACCAGTCAAGCCCACAGATAAGAGCACTGCTGCTGAAAAAGCAGAGTGGGCAGCTTGGGATGAATCCAATAGACACTGTCTGGATACAATGAAATACACCATTGATAGAACAACTCGAGATAGCATCCCTGCATGTGATAAGGCCAAAGATTACTTGGCAGCTGTTGGAAGAACTTTTAAGAAGGTAGATAAGGCAGAAAAGGGTAACTATCTGAGGTTGCTTGCTAACACTCAGTATGATGGTGTTTCTGGGGTGAGAGAGCACATCCTTAAGATGACTAGTTACCATAAAAAGCTAAAGGACATGAATGTCAATCTGCCTGATGACTACCTGGTCTTCCAAATCCTTGAATCTCTTCCACCACAATTTGGCAATTCGAGAAGCCAATACAATACTCAGAGAGACACTTGGAATATCACTGAGTTGACTGCTTATGTGGTTTAAGAAGAGGAATCATTGAAGAAGGGGAAATCTCACACTGTCATGGTGGCAACTACTCAAGAGAGTGGAAGTGTGAAGAAAGGCTCTTCAAAGGGCAGCAATAAGTTTTTCAAGAAGAAAAAGTTTGGCAAGAAAACTTCGCGTGGTAATTCTTCTACCACTTCTGGTTCCACCTCTGAGAGCTTTAAGGGAAAGTGCCACTTTTGTAAGAAACCTGGGCACAAGAGAGCTGAATGCAGAGGATTCAAAGCATGGTTGGAAAAGAAAGGAATTCAGAAGCAGGAGGGAGCCCAATGAAGGGGAGTTGATAGTTCACATGGGCAATGGAGTGATAGCCAAAGTTGAAAGCATAGGAGTTGTCAGACTACATCTAGCCACAGGCTATGTTTTGGATCTGTTAGATACGGTTTATATTCCTTCTATTAGGAGAAATTTGATATCTGTATCTATTTTGGATAGATGTGGCTATACTTTTCATTTTGGTGACAGAAAAGTTTACTTATTCTGCAATTCAGAGTTAGTTGGTTCTGGCACTTTATATGATGGCTTATATATGATTGATTTATTTCCTCGTGCTGTTGAATCATCATCCAATGCTCATGTTATGCATGTTGTTAGCTCTAATCGTGTCAGGGTTGATGAAAATTCCTCTATGTTGTGGCATAAACGGTTAGGTCACATTTCTAACAGAGGATGGAGAGGCTTATTAAAGATGGGATTTTACATAAGTTGGATTTCTCTGATTTTGGCACGTGTGTTGATTGTATCAAAGGCAAACTTACTGCCAAAACCAGAAAAGAGAGAACTCAGAGGAGTCAACAGGTGCTGGAGTTGGTACATACAGACATCTGTGGGCCATTTACTCATATTGCTATTGGAGGTTATAAGTACTTCATCACGTTCATCGATGACTTTTCTCGTTATGGTCATGTTGAACTTCTTGTTGAAAAGTCTGAATCTTTATCTGTGTTTCAAGCCTTTAAGGCTAATGTTGAGCTCCAAAAGGGCAAGGAAATTAAAGCAGTAAGATCAGACATAGGTGGAGAGTACTATGGGCAATATGATGAAACTGGGCGTAATCCTGGACCTTTTGCTAAATTTCTTCAGGAATGTGGAATAAAAGCCCAGTATACAATGCCCGGGACTCCTGAACAGAATGGAATTGTAGAAAGGAGAAATCGTACCCTTCTTGACATGGTGCGGTGTATGCTAAGTAACTCCACCTTACTAGATTTTCTGTGGGTGAAGCCTTAAGAACTGCAGCTTACATTTTGAATCAGGTACCTAGTAAATCGGTGCCCAAAACTCCTTATGAGTTGTGGTCAGGAAAGAGACCGAGTCTTCGTCATTTTCATGTCTGGGGATGCAGAGTAGAAGTGAGGCCCTATAATCCACAATCAAGGAAACTTGATCCGAAAACAATTAGTGGTCATTTTATTGGCTATTGTATCGGCTCAAGGGGTTCTAGATTTTATTGTCCTTCCCACACTACTAGAATCATTGAGTCTGATCGTGCCATTTATTTTGAGGATGATCACAATGGTGGGATTTCTGAGCCTCGCAGTCTGACATTGAGAGAAGAATGTGTGGTTTTGCCTATTCCATCTTTTCCGACTTCTGCGATGGGATTACCACATATTGATGATTCTTCTGTTGATCCTGAACTTCATCATGATATAGAGCCTATGATTGTAGAGGATAATGGTACTGATGTGCCATTGAGGAGATCAGAGAGGATCAGGAGACCTACAATTTCTGATGATTATGTTGTTTACTTACAGGAGCATGATTTTGATGCTAACTCTTCATCTGATCCTATTACCTTTCAAGAGGCCATCAGTTGTTTAGAATCCTCATCTTGGCTACATGCGATGCATGATGAGATGGCATCTATGTATCATAATGGGGTTTGGGATTTAGTTGAGTTGCCAGATGGATGCAGGCCAATTGGTTGCAAATGGGTTTTCAAAACCAAGAGAGATGTCAGAGGTCAGGTAGAGAGGTATAAGGCCAGGCTTGTGGCTAAGGGTTTCAGTCAAAGAGAAGGCATTGATTACACTAAAACCTACTCTCCTGTTTCTACCAAAGACTCTTTTCGTATTATCATGGCATTGGTAGCTCATTTTAATTTAGAATTGCATCATATGGATGTGAAGACAGCTTTTCTCAATGGGAGCTTGTCTGAAGATGTGTACATGGTGCAACCTGATGGTTTTGTTGAGACTGGTAGAGAAAACATGGTGTGTAAGCTTAAAAGGTCCATTTATGGACTTAAACAGGCATCCAGACAGTGGTATTTGAAATTTCACGATATTGTCACCTCTTATGGGTTCCAGGAGAATGTCGTTAATCAGTGTATATACTTGAGAGTCAGTGGGAGCAAGTATATCATTTTGGTGCTTTATGTGGATGATATCTTGCTCGCTGCTAATGACACTAATTTGTTACTTGAGACTAAGCAAATGTTGTCAGTGTCCCGATAATGATGTAGACAAAGCTAGAATGCAAACAGTCCCGTATGCATCCGTTGTGGGTAGCCTGATGTATGCTCAAGTCTGTACTCGCCCTGATATTGCTTTTCCAGTGGGAGTACTTGGAAGATACCTGAGCAATCCTGGATTTGAACACTGGAAGGCTGCAAAGAAAGTACTTAGATATTTGCAAGCCACTAAAGATTTTGTATTGACATATCAGCAATCTAACCATTTGAATATAGTTGGATATTCTGATGCTGATTTCGCAGGGTGCTTGGAAGACAAGAAATCCACATCAGGTTACATCTTTATGATGGCAGGAGGAGCTATATCAAGCAGACACTCATAGCTTCTTCAACAATGGAAGCAGAATATGTAGCCTGTTTTGAGGCTACACGTCATGCTTTATGGATGCAGAATTTTATCACAGGGCTAGATTGTATATTGGCCGTACCGAGGCCATTAAAAATATATTGTGATAATTCTGCGGCTGTTTCTTTTTCTCACAATACAGTGAGTTCCTCACGTTCCAAGCACATTGATATTAAATATTTGTTTGTGAGAGAGAAAATTGCTCTATCTTGTGTATCAGTAGAGTATATCCCTACAGAACTCATGTTAGCCGATCCACTTACTAAAGCTTTAGCTCCAAAAGTATTTAGGGAGCATGTCACGCATATGGGATTATTTGAATCCACTTATATATGCTGAGTCAATGGGAGTTCTGGTTTGTATTATGAGTTGCAACTTAAATGAGCTTATGTATTACTCATTTTGTTATCATGCATGCATATTGTTATGTGATATGGATATGCCATATATTGTGTACACATTTGGTTGTGTATGGCATTATGTATAGAATAAGGATACGATGGTCCGAGACATTTTGCTTAGTCTTAATATGGACATTAAAGACTGAAGCATTTTGACTTAGCTTCAGTGTGCTTTCTGGAGACATTTTGATTCAATCTCATTATGATCATAAGAAAGCATGACTTCCATGAGACATCTTGGTATTAGTCTCATTATGATGAAAATGGAAGCTCGCTTCTCGAGACATTTTGCTAGAGTCTCATTATGGTTATAACGAAGCAATGGTCTAGGAGACATATTGTTTTCGTCTCATTTTGCTAGACATGTGGACTTTATGGAAATGAGCATGTTGATCACATTGTTATGTTATTTCCATAATTATACTTATATACTACTACATGGTCACGTGTTTATAGGTGTCTTATTATATGGAGCATTCTGTCGGTGCACATATGATTTGATATTTATGGCACATTTTGGACTTATTTATGTTTTGGGTGATTGCTTGTATTTGACCTTTTGTTATAGTCACATATTGATTAATTCGGTTGTTTTCAAAATATTATTTTATTTTAAATTTATCATTAGAGTGATTTTTGTCGTCCAAGTGGGAGATTGTTAGATTTATTTCTCACATTATGTGGACTGACATAAATCATTCTAATTATTTTCTATATTTTACCGAATTAATACGTGACTAAAGTCAAATATTATTGAGCAATTTTGACAAACTCATTTATTAAGTGATCAAATATGGTGTTAATGAGTCTAATTTTGACATACCTTGTACAGTAGTATATTATGGACAAGTATATCCTTAATTGTGTTATTTTAGCCCATAATGGGATGGGCAATTTTGTATTAACACATGAGGGGTCCCTGCGCTCAACCGCTGTATTTAAGTAACTTCAGCCCATTGGAAGTTAACTGTTGAAAAATCAGTGGCATGTGCGCAGTGCACCTCTCTCTCTCTCCCTCTCCCTCTCGTCTCCCGTGTGTGTATGTACAGTAAATTTTGAAGCAAGCCAATCCTTGAGCTGAAGCAAGGGAAACAGGAATTCAGAAGCTAGATCAAGCTTGTAACAACTCGGTAAAGCTCCATAACAAGCTTCCAAGGTCGGATTCATGGGAGATCATGGTAAATTTCGAAATTACCTAAAATATGTGTTTGCTTGGAAATGCATGATTAAGGGTATAAAGTTTGTTATTGTTTCAACAGAATGTTCATCTCTTGCTGTCACCAATTATTGTTTTGGATGTGAATTCAATTAAAGTAGACTTTTTTTTTTAATCTTATTTGGTCCCTTTTGTTTTCCTTGCGCTATTAGCCAGTGTACACCATCTATCTTGCCTGCTTATCCTTTCATTAATTAACCCGCTCTTAAAAGCTGTCTCAAACTTGTCTCTAGTCAAAGTCTCACTTAGTTATGCATTTATAGCAACTCTGGCTTTCCCAAATGTTTATTTGGTTCTCCATTGGTTTGCTTTTGAAATTTGTACGCCACAGTTGATTCTCAACAAACTAGCATGATGATTTTTCAGCCCCTAATCTTTGTGCAGTAGTTGGAAGACAGAGCCATGTGATGGTGTGATGCCCTCTTGAGCTAATGTCGTAAGCAGACCCCAAAAAATGCTCTTGACCAATCACTCGCTGAAGATAATTCATGATTTCATATGTAAGTTCATCTATATAAACCCATATGTTTTGGTCACTAAACCAACTCAAGTTTGAGCATTAACAATTATTCAACAAATAGCCTTTCCTTCAAACACCTCTCACAAATATTCTAATTTGAAGTAGCTTAAATTCAAGTAAAAGCAAATGGTTATTCGTCTGCCTGGTTTCTTTCTTGCTAAGCAAATTCTTCGGCAGTCTGTTCTAAATGCGAAGAAAGGAGCTTCAACATCATTAGATGTACCAAAAGGTTTCTTAGCAGTATATGTTGGAGAGACTCAAATGAAGCGCTTTCTGATTCCTGTATCCTATCTGAACCAGCCTTTGTTTCAAGATTTGCTAAGTAGAGTTGAAGAGGAATTCGGATTCAACCATTCAATGGGCGGTTTGACAATCCCCTGTGGAGAAGACACTTTCACTGATATCACTTCTCAATTGATTAGATCATAAGAGAAGCCACTTAATCAACATAATTTTGCATGGTAGCCGAAAAAAAAAACACTAATCTGCAAGCTATCTAGGAACTGTTAAATCTGATGTAAATACTTTTTCCTCCTATTTTGAAAGGAGTTTAGAATTAAAATGTCCCATCTGAGAAAAATCAATAATGGAATGCATCATACAAATTGTTTATCTCTAATTCCAGATGCTTTATATAGCTCTTTTATGTTATTCTTGATTACAGTTCAAGTTCGGGACAAGCTAAATTGCAAGTGTCAACTGTCATCCAATCTAGCAATTTATTAAGATTTCTAACCTATGAGAAAAATGCCATCAATATTTGCTTATTTTTCCGTTCAGTTTTCCTAAACTGCCAGAAAATTTCAACCACAAGTTATATGCAGGCGACTTTCCATCCTTGTAGATCAATCAGTTTGTTGTATATATGGAATTTGTATGTTTAAATACAGGTGAGGGAGCTAACAAATAAAGTAACCGTGATGATGGGAGCACTGTCCTTTTTAGCCTAGGAGCAAAGCAAATGTGAAGTAAATGAAGGCCATGGGCTATAGTACCTCATACCAAATACTGCCGAAAGCCGAAATGTGATAAATGCCAACCAGCTCTGAATATTGCATTGTCAACAGTGATAATTTTTACTTTTAGCAACAATCAGTTTCTTCATCAACTGGGTTGTTTTCAGTCTCTTGGTTTTTCAAAGGACACATTTCATCACATGCTTTACCCTGTAGCGTCTTGCCTAATGGTGTACTAAAGAACATCTTAGTAACATTTGTTCATGACATGTCACTAATAGACATCTGCCAAACTCGGGATTAACATCTATCATTCAGTTACATTTTATTCAATGCATTAGGCCATCCGTCAAAGAATTCAATGTATTATTATAGATCACATTTTATTCAATGTATTAGGCCATTAGCACCGAGGAAGAATTAATGCTGTAACAAAGAATTCCAGTTATATTAGCAAATATTTTTTGGTCGGCAGAATGGGTGATAGAAAAGATAGGCCAGTTAAAACGTAGCAGAAAGAATGTGCCTAATTATCTTAATGGAAGGTACCCTATTTGGGTCCCTAGTAGTAGGGTATCCTAGAAATAGGTGGGCATAATCTGTTAAAACAGTCAATCAGTTCCAAATTCTAAGTGATGACTAGCTAGACAAGCCATGTGAATTATGCTTGAGTCTCAATGCATCAGCGCCACTCCCCTAAAATACCAAAGATTTTCCACATAGAATGCCTTCTATAAATACATATGTTGTATACACAACTGAGTTAAGTCCTTCACATTCTGCATTAGCGAATCTTCTTCATTTCGTCTCACAACTCACAAGTCGTTTGTGCCCTTCATTCTTCATCATCTTCATTCAGAAGATATAATATAGATAGATATAGCAATGGCTATTCGAGTACCTGGCATCATGCACGCTAAGCAGATTCTACGCCAATCTAAATTATGTGCAAGTCAAGCAACTTCGAAGTCTGTAGATGTTCCGAAAGGCTATTTGGCAGTTTATGTTGGAGAGAGGCAAAAGAAAAGATTCATCATTCCTGTATCATTCTTGAATCAACCTTCATTTCAGGAATTATTAAGTAAAGCCGAGGAAGAATTCGGGTTTAACCATCCAATGGGTGGTCTCACAATCCCTTGCAAAGAAGAAATCTTCATTGATATCACTTCTAGCCTGAATGGATCATAGAATGCAATACTAGAACTAACTGGTATGGAAAATGTTGTAAATACTTTTAAGATTCTTTTCTCATTTCTTTACCTGAAAAAGAGATGGGACACTGAGTAAAAATTCCCACACCAGACTGCAGAAGGGTGTTTTGCAGAATTTTTTCTCAATTGCAAAATGAGAACTTCATTTATTTTAAATGGGCAATCTTCATATTCTGAGATTGTTTCTCCACTTTTACTTTCCATCAAGATTGGGCATCTTATATGTTAGTCAAAATTTGTTGTAACATTTCTTTTTCTTTTATTAAAGTTATGTATACTTATTAGCTAGTCATCTATGTGACAGTACTTTCCAAATATCAGCAAGAAAATGGTTCTCAAACATATCATGAATATTGATTAACTTGTATCTTGAAAATCATCAAAAAGAGTAGCACAAAAGGTTTTCAACTGTATAAAAAACACACCAAAAAAAGGTAAGAGTGATAACATGAATGTTGAATTTCACAATGACAACTTTTCCATCAAAATAGAAAGGGAAGCAACTGCCTTTCAGTCTGATCCGTAAAATAGCGTCTTTCAAATTGGTTATTTCATTTGACATGAATGAAAACGATAACCAATTAATGAGTGTAGATTGATGACACCGGACACAATAGATGGGAAAACACAACGTCACACACTCAAAAAATCACAAGCTCACCACCACAGCAAACAACAAAAGGATACAGAAAAAAATTCACCACCTAAAGTTGTTAAGTTAAGGATACAAGGCTTAAAATACTCACCACTCAATGGAATCCACCAAAGAGATACAGAGTTTGATAATAACTCAAAGTTCATCCAATCCCCAAAATTAATCTCTCTCCTTTGGTTACAACTACATAAGCTTAAATAACTTTCTTGGAACATTCCTCCAAGCATAGATATACTAGAAAGAAACCCTTCAAATGACTTGACTTTAAAGACCAACATTAAAGCTAGACATTAATAAAACATTGGTATGCTTAAAACACAGCAAAGAGCATTAAAAAAAATACAAGTCCAGAAATATTCTTCTCGACTCAAAACTGAACAGCCTGCACATAACTGATCATAACTTACTGTAAAAAGCTCCAAATTTAGATTAGTAAAATTCATTGGAAAGCTAACAGAAATATCTTTTCAATGATGTATGGCTCGAAAATTAATTCGATCTCATGCAGTACAGATTAATTCCCAAAGATGCCCTTTTCTGCACAGAAATTCCGCTCACTTGATTAAAGTAAGAACTTGAACTGCACTTGGTATAACTTGAATACCAAATATTTCAAACACCCCTGTGTTAATTTAGAATTAGGATCTTCTCCTGATCTAATCTTTATTTAAGCAAATTCTATTAATATGATTGGTGGTTAATAAATTAAAAAGAAAAAGTAGTTAAATCATAATCATCCACTAACACTAAAACACAAGTGGCATAAGATCTGTAAAAGATCAGGCGTGCTCAGATCATGAGAGGATCTTGATCCGTAGATTTAACATGTTGTCGGCATCATTGGCAAAGAGAAATGCTTATGGATGATTTGCTGCTTGTTTAGATAGCTGAAGCAGGTAATTTAAAGTAGTAAGAGGGATTAACTGTGGTGAATATTATTTTAGATCAATTATTGAACTTACATGTTATTGCTCCCCTCTTTTGCATGCCAGATAGGTATGCAAATTGAGAATGAAAACTTAAGCGGGTACAAATAAAAATAGAGTAAATATCTTAAAGTAATACTTTTTTAAGTCAAGGTCTAGCTCTAGTGGTAAGAAGCAGCCTTCTTAGGAATTTAGATTTGGTCAAACTTCAATGGGTGTGTGAGTTATTAAATTAAAAAAAAAAAAAAGAAACGATGTTACAGGTTGATTGGAGCCAAATGTATCTCAGTCTATGCAACTTTATCTTCCACTCTTCTGTATGTTGGTGCCAGTTGCTTAGTATTAAATCTTGCTTGCTTTTCCATTTTACCTTTAATCCCTAATCTGTGAGCACGCTCTTAAAAGCTGTCTAAAGCATGTCTCAAACCAATGATCACTTAGCTTTGCATCCATATCAGCACTGAGTATCCAACTGTCATTTACCAATCTTTAGATGGTCCTCCATTGGCTTGGTTTCAAAATTGTAGGCCATATTTGATTGTCAACCACAAGCATGATATGATTTAGCCCCCTAATCTTTGTTGATTAGTTGGTGGACAAAACCATGTGATGCCATCTTGAGCTATGTTCCATTCACTCAAGGTTTTATATGTATTGCATACGCAATAGCCAATAAGTGTATCTATATATACCCACATACATTGATCACAAAACCAACTCAAAGTTTCAGCAATACCAATCAATCTCCTTTTGCTTCAAACACCTCTCCAAATCCTCTCATTCTATTTTGATATTTGAAGCTGCTTGCATATCAAGTAAAAGCAAATGGGCATTCGTCTTCCCGGTTTCATTCTTGCTAAGCAAATTCTACGCCAGTCTGCTCTAACCGCAAAGAAAGGAGCTTCAACATCATTAGATGTACCAAAAGGCTTCTTAGCAGTATATGTTGGAGAGACTCAAAGGAAACGCTTTCTGGTTCCAGTATCATATCTGAACCAGCCTTTGTTTCAAGATTTGCTGAGCAGAGCAGAAGAGGAATTTGGCTTTAACCATCCAATGGGTGGCTTGACAATTCCTTGTGAAGAGAACACTTTCATTGACATCACTTCTCGCTTGGAAAGATCTTAAGACAAGGCTCATAGTTCTTAACTAATAACTACCACAGTTTTTTAGGCCTGAACTGACATGTAGAATGTAGATATGTATTATTTTTCCTCCTTTGATAGGAGTTTTGGGATTATAATCTTCCCATTTGAGCAAAGTTAGTTAGCAATGACACACAGAATGTTTGTATTATCTTGATGTTTGATTGAATCATATTTCTGAACTCTCACCTCTCCTGTGCATGTGAAAATTTTAACAACAAAAATAGTCTAAAATCAAATTTAACCTCGATTTATTAAATTTTGATTTTAAACCGTTAGCATCTT
Organism: Citrus sinensis; assembly: GCF_022201045.2. Taxonomy (NCBI): domain Eukaryota; kingdom Viridiplantae; phylum Streptophyta; class Magnoliopsida; order Sapindales; family Rutaceae; genus Citrus; species Citrus sinensis. Next base: position 7,352,277 of record NC_068563.1, on the reverse strand, counting down.
CAGATAACAGTATATTCTACTGAAAATCTGAATTGATAGGCTTATAGTACAGTACCAAAGTCTACTAAAGAACATAGCTCGGAAATATTATTAGGCATCAGCCACCGCTAGGCCCAAGCCTTAGTAGATCAATTTATTTTATGAAGTCAAAGCTTTCATCAAATTGGATTGAAACTGTAATGTGCGTGTGAAACTGAAACCTCACTCAAAAACAAAAAATAAAAAATAAATAAATAACAGCTTCTTACTATTATAACAGATTGAAAATCTATTTGTTTCCCAAACCACTGTTTCTCTGAATAAAGTTGCATTACATCAAACAATTGCAATGCGTCTTATTTGCTCCATCATTGTGTCAAACGAGTCTCACTAAGCTTTACACAACTAGAATCAACTAACTAAAAGTCTAATAATATCCACTGAGAACGTCCATGCCCATCAATTTGAAACAGGCTTACTCCTTATTTGTCTTATTATTTTTCAAAGTAGACTCATGTTACCGTACACCACATGCCGTCACAAAAAGAACCTTGGAACTTTAACCAACTGCTTGAAATTCCTAAACCCCAGAAACCCATTACCATTTAACGTTGTCATATCCGATTTTTGTCGAAATGGGTCCCCTTTGTATGCTCTAAAAACCTTTTCTTTCATGCATGTTCATGGCATTTTCTTAGATACTTATGCACTGTGTAGTTCTTTAACAGCTTCGACTTCTGTAAAAGATGCTAGATTTGGTAAACAAGTACAGGCCCATGTAACTAAATCGGGTTGGCTGTCCAGTGTTTTTGTGGGCAGTGCTTTGATTGATTTGTATGCAAAATTATTGCTTATTCACGACGCGGAGCTGATGTTTGATGAAATTCCTGTGAAGAATAGTGTGTGTGCAAATGCGCTGTTATCGGGTTATTGTGAGGCTAAGTTGTGGGCTGGGGGACTCGAATTGGTTAGATTGATGCCTGCACTGGGATTGGATTACGATCACTTCACATTATCTGCATTGTTACGTGCATGTGCAGGGCTATCTGCCGCTGAATTTGGGAGACAGGTGCATGCCTATATGATCCGTAAGTGTTGCAATTTAGGAAATGATGTGTTTATGCAGAGTTCATTGATTGAAATGTACGGGAAATGTGGTTTGGTGACAAAGGCATTGCAAGTATTTAATTTAGCAGGGCATAGACTAGAAGGGGAAATAAATAAAGATGTTGTTCTATGGACTTCAATGCTTGGTGTATATGGTAGAAATGGATACTTCAAAGAAGTGATTAAATTATATGAAGCGATGTTGATGAATGGGACAAAACCAGATGAGGTTGCATTTGTGACTGTAATTTCAGCTTGTAGTCACACAGGTCAAGTGAAACTTGGAATTGAGTATTTTGAATGGATGGTTCATGACTATAAGCTGGAACCTGGCCCCGAGCACTATAGTTGTTTGGTTGATTTGCTTTGTAGAGCTGGTGAATTGGATAAGGCATGGAAGCTGATAAATGAGATGCTCGATAGAGGGCATGGTAGCAGTAGTGTTTCTATGTGGGGGGCTTTACTTAGTGCTTGCCACGATTGTGGAAAGTTTGAATTGGGAAAATTGGCTGCTCAAAAGGCACTAGAGTTGGATCCACATAATGTTGGAATTTATGTTATGTTATCCAACTTATATTCTAAATTCTGCATGTGGGATGAGATCGGCCAGTTGAGAGAGCTAATGAAAGAAAAGGGATTAAAGAAAGATGTTGGTTGCAGTTGGATTGAAGTCACAGGTTGAATGCACGGGAAATCGGTATTGATTTCTAATGGAAAACTGACAACATCAGAGAGGTGGGATTCCATACCAAATATGGAGCTGTCTCAACTGGCATTTTTTAGTCTAGAGCCTCAGGTCACAAGTGCTCATTGATAACATCTAGTCGGTAGCTGTGTTGGGAAGTGGAAGACAATGAGGCGATGCACAGTTTGCTGTTGACTGATGATAATCTTAGAATTCAACTGATTATTGAACTTCAGAATGAGATGCCTTGTCAAGGACTTGGCAGTTAAAGCTGTTCTTATTGGGAGCTTTCCTGAGTGCTTGGCAAAGATTATGCCAGCATTAAAGTTGGTGAATTGGCTGGAGATTCCTTAAATGCAGGATCAATGCCATGTTATCAGTTTTTGATTCTCGGTTTGGTTTGTGCAACAAGATTCGAGTTTGTAAAACAGTTTGTAGAACTGTTCAGAATTTTCATGTTTGAAAGCAGAATGACAACAAAGCAGAAACAGAACAGAAATATGAGATTGAAAGAGAACACAAATTTATAAGGCTAGAAACTTAAAAGAGTCTACCTTGTACTCTTCAGTTCTTTTGTGAATAATGATAATTTGTTAAAAACGTCCCAATATTCATTTAGCTTCAGGGTCGTAGTCATGATGATTTCACTATGTTTAGCTATTGCTCTGTGCGAATTCAGATTGTTGTCCTGAAAGAATGTTTCACCATGTTTGCCTTGCTAATTATACAATTTGTCGCAAAGCATCCAAACGACATGTCATCTACGATCAAGAAATTTACTTTCCCAGGATCAGCTATCTTGGAAGCGATAACAAAGTAGCAAAGGTCCCTGAAGAGTTAGCTCATTTTTGCAAGTGCAAGTTTGCAGCTACTTTTCACAAGCAGAAATTCCGGCAGGCTGCATCTATTTTCAATTCATAAAAATTGCTACAGCCTGCAGGCGTCAGACAGGAGCATAGAAGAAGAAAAACTATTGTTTCACCAAAAAAAAGAAAAAAAAAATCAACAATAAACATGTGATTAAAAAGTTGAAACAATTACTTCCAAAAATTGAAGTGTAGAATTGCACATGCTGTTAAAGGCATACCTGTAAATTCTTAACTGTCAAACAAATCAATATGGTCCAGTGTTCTATTGCTCACAGTAAAGAACAAGCCACATCGTGACACGACACCTAATCAAGGGCTTTATAGTCATTGTAATAGCAGACCCTCTTTATTATTGGCTTCGCCGAAAATGCTTCCCAAGTTCTGGTCGTACGGAATCATAATTCAAACCCTCATTTCTGTGAATCAGAGAACAGTAATCAGTGGACAAAAACCCTAGTTTCTTGAAAAAAAATAACATTGTTTTTTCAGAAGAGTTTGTGGTGTTAGGACATGACAAATAGTTCATCATCGAAAAAGCATGGTCCTGGTCAACCTGAAGAAAGTGGGCCCACACTTAAACTTCAACGTATCAAAATGAGCAAACCTGAAGAAGCTGAAAAGAAGGTGAGTAATTAATTTAGCGGTTTCGATTATGAAACCAACTTTTGATGGTTACCCATTATGGAAATTGCTAAAATAGTGTTGCCCAGAAAGGCAAAATGTGTTTTTTCAAAGCAGTTTCTACTTTCTTGTACTGTCACTCATCACTGAGAACTCAGTTTTTTCGATCGCTTCATTTCCTTCTAATAGTTTGAAGCTGAGATTTTTTGTTGCAAGTTTAAATTTTGGCAATTACCCATTACTTTTATCACCAGAGAACATTGTTACTCAGGAAGCAAATTTTAATTTTTGGCAGCAGATTTGAAAAATTTTAATACCCAAAATATTGTGATGAAGTTATTTTATTAGGGTAATATTGTAGTATTTAACTTGTGCAAGAGTATAATTGGCCAAAATAATGTTGCTTAGTGATGTTAATAATAAAGAATCATGAAAACTTAGTTTGAAATCATATATAGCTAATAGAGTGTGATTTTTGTTGAATGTGTTATGGCTTTTGTGCAGAATTTGAATAAGAAACTTAAAGATGTTGAAATTAGTATTCCTATAGTGTACGGTAACGTTGCATTTTGGCTTGGCAAGAAAGCAAGCGAGTAAGTATCATTATTGTTGAATATTGCTAGTTTTATAGCTTCGTACTTTTTGTTTTTACATGTTTTGAATAGATGGTTATTTGCATTTTCTTAATGACTAATTAGGTATCAATCTCATAAGTGGACTGTGTATGTTCGAGGAGCAACAAATGAGGATCTAGGAGTGGTGATAAAGCGTGCTGTTTTCCAGTTGCATTCCAGCTTCAATAATCCCACAAGGGCTGTGGAGTCACCACCGTTTGAATTATCAGAGTCAGGATGGGGTGAATTTGAAATAGCTATAACGCTTTACTTCCATGCTGATGTTTGTGATAAACCATTGAACTTGTGAGTTGCTTAACCTATAATTACTTCCTATTTACTTGAGCATTGCTTTGGAAACACTGAATTTTTTTGCCCCCTGCTAAAAAGGTAGGGAATGGGCAATGCCGAAATCAAATTTTTTTAATCCTTTATTTCCCTTGGGACTCAAACTTGGGTGCCAGCCAAATGAAGCTGTTTGAAAACCACTCGGTCAAGCACCCTTGGGACAAAACCTAAACAGCCATTTTGTTCCAAGACACTGTTAGTATTGTTGGACCTTAGAGCAAAGGTTTATTATGTTCACAAGAAAAGAGTGAGAATGACAAATTTGAAACAAATACTCAGATTCAGTTATGCACATGAACTTAGTCATGAACACTAGTGTAGTGAGTCAGTGCCAAATTTGCTTGAGCTTCTTCTTGTCAACCTTTGATTCAACTCACTGTAGCCATCATTTGATATTCTAAGGATGATCCGTGAAGCATTTTCACTTGATCTTTTTTGTGCCAAAATGGTAGGAATTAGTAATTAATGGAGCATACTCTCAGTAGTTCAGTTGAAAGTATCAAAAGGGACTACAGCGCCCCTTTATCTCCATCTCTCCAGAACTTTCTCCTTATTATCCTCCTCTGTTGCAAACCATTTTCTCTGCCAAGAATTCTTGCAGCTCCTCAGCTCTTCATTTGATTGCTAGCCTCCATCCAAGCCACATAATTTAATAATGAAGCTAGATAGATAACCACCACTTGCTGGTGTTAGTCAATCACATGATCTCTGCTGTGTGTTAGAAGCACCTGTTGTGTGAGCAGTGCTGGTGTGAGTTTTCCGGTGGCTAACCTCATTATGGTTTTTTTGTAATATCTCAATTATCTTCTGTTTCAACAGGATGATTCCAAATGTCTTGATCAAATAATCTCAAACCTGATATGTAAAAATCCAAAAATTTGAAAATGATCCTCAGGATTAATTTTAAATAAATTTTAATTATGCACAGATATCATCATTTGAAGTTGTACCCAGAAGATGAATCCGGTTCCATGTCCACTAAGAAGCCTGTCGTTGTGGAATCCTATGACGAGATTGTGTTCCCTGAGCCTTCAGATAGCTTTTTGGCTCGTGTGCAGAATCATCCAGCGGTAACCTTACCTAGATTGCCTGTCGGTTTTACTTTGCCTCCTCCTGGTAGGTTTGAGAGCTTTGTTGTCTGCAGATACTCCTCTTTACTATGCTTCAGGTGAATAAGTATGCCTTAAATTACTGTAGTGCCAATTGAGGATACAAGTAAAAGGAAGAGAGGAGATACTAAAGATCACCCCTTGGCCCAGTGGTTCATGAATTTCTCAGAAGCAGATGAACTATTGCAACTTGCAGCAGCTCGTCAGCAGGTCAGCAAGAATGGAATGCATGCCATTTCCTCACCTCTTGTTCAGTTTGTATAAAAATTTTGTGATATTGATGATGATTTATGACACTCATTTACAATCACTTCTCATGTTTAGCGGACTGTGTTCGAGAGAAATAGGAAATTTCTATTCATAATCTTTACACGCTTTTAATAAATCCTCAAAATATGTTTAATGCTTTTGGAGTTCCATCTTCTTATTTCACCTAGATGCAAACTTCAGTTTCTTTATGATACTGGTTGGGAATCATCCACTAGATACAATTTTAAAAAGCCATTTGTGGCATTTGAGTTTAGTAGTTGCATGCAATATAGCTGACATGTTCTTCATCTCATTCTTATCATTGCCTTTTATCCCTACATGCTGTACACAACTAAGCTGGATTTATTACCAACTCCCTAGCTGGTTCAAACATTTAACCTGTGCCTACTACTTGCTCCCTTCCAACTTTATCAGCACAAATAGGGCTCTTAAAAATCAATGAATCTGGAATCTACCATGGAAGATATGGATATTCCATCGAATCCAATTTTGTAGTGATACCAGTTTACAACGGATGTCGAACTCCAAGGTCATTTCAAAGCTTCTTCTCTTTTTTTTTTGTTGGTAGCTTCCAAGAAAAGGGACACTTGGTACGAACTGTGTTATCAATTAAGGTAGTTCATCCATATTATGTACATTTGTACACAGCTTTATGAGCATCATTCAGTAGTTGAAGACAATAAATAGATCATAAAAATTTTTCATGCTGAAGGGGTTGCATGGTTTTGAAGATTACATTCTTTCATCTATCTGATTAAACTAGTGAAAATTATTTGTAAAACTGAGATGTATCATCTTTATTATCCTTACCTAAGATGCTGCAAAATGTGTTGATTCAATTTAATGATCCAAACTACAAGTCTATCTACTTGAAGACTGACTCAGCACTGCAAAGGATGATTAAAGTGGCAGAGAATGAGATTGTATGAAATGTGTCTACCATATGATTATCTGATTTTATACCTTGGCTTTGATCTATATCAGAAAGTATAAAATTGCTGATTAGACTAGAATATGGTTCTTTTTTTCATCTTCTTTGGTCTCTAAGTCATCTTATCAATTTGATCTATGAAGGCAAGCTGCCATAGACCATTATCTGAAACAGCTTATTTTTGTCTTAATCAACTATTTATTGATTTATATATTTTGGAAATTTTCTCACATATGAAGGCAAGCTGTTCACATATCATTTTCTCAAATGAAGCCTTTTGTTGAATCCTATCAGTATCAGACTGTAGTACCAACTTTCTTAATTATTCTTTTAGCTTATCTATAAGTGATGTATTAGCTCAAAATCTCTGAAAACTAGTAGTATATCCATGTATTGCTTTCTTACTCAAGGTTCCTCCTTTGATTTTTTTGTAGGAACATTCCAATTCCCCTTTTTTTTTTTTTGGTGGATCAATTTGAAAATCCAAAAATGTTTCGGAATTGATTGAGCCAGAATTCCAAATTTTGGTACTTAAATAGGAAGCTTTTTAACTTTATGTTTTATTTGCATTGACAATGCATTTTACTCAATGTTGACATATCTTAATTGAGATGAGCTGTTTCAGTATTTTACGAGTGTGCAAGTTAAATATTTTGATGCTGTAGTTCCAATGTATTAGGTCCAAGCTCATATTGCAAAACTCAAAAGACAGATAAGTTTGATAGATGGGCAGCAGCAACAGTTGAGATCTACCTCTGACCCGTAACTGTACATGTAGTCCGGCAAATTTTTGAGATTTCAAGTTCAAATTGGTTTTGCAGCAGAGCACATCATAGTATAGAATTGTATAAGTGATATGTATTTTCTTGGATATGGAGGGTTTTGTCCTCTTGTACTTTTTTATTTCAATTTCTAGTGTTGTTTTTGCCCCAATGTTACAGTTTATCTTTGTATCAGTAAACAAAGTGCAAAAGAATAAGCATCATTTGAATAATTTTGAGTTAAATGTTTTGAAGTTACTGCATTTTGTACAGTATTCTGAGATTGCTCACTGAAGTGCATCAAATTTGATCAGGAGACTCAAGTATTTTGTTTATTTTCTTTAGAATTTAATTGTGTCTCTTCACACAAATCAAGTGAAATCAGAAGACTCAAGTAGAATGCACATTCCAAAAAAAAAAAAAAAAGTAGAATGCAGCATTTCAGCTGTTTTTTTCCTGTTAGTTTTGGGCGAGTTGGAAGTAAAATTGCAGGAAATCCAAATATTTGCAAAATTCATGTGTATGTTACCCTCTTACTATCCTTCAGAGGTTAAATATTTGACTCCTATGAGAGGGAATTTGAAGTTCTTGATTTAGCGAGCCAGTAAGGCTGAAGTGACAAGCTAACTAGTTCAAAAGCCTGGGGGTTGAGACATCTCCTGTACTAGCAGATTCAACCTCTCTTGTAATTAAGCTGCAACTGGATGGATTGACCTGGGCTGGAGCCAGGGTTGCGGGCTATGAATTGTCGGTCTTCTACTTGTTTCTCTACTGTCATTGCTGAAAATATTTTCAGGGTCAAAGCATTTGTGCTACTCATCCCCACCCCCCACCACAAAACCAAATCTGAGAGATTGCACAGTTTCAAGCTTTGCATGATGAGCGGATTTGTGCAGAGTACATGTCCTTAAAGCTGGGGTGCCATTCTTAGGTACTTGTATCAGTCCTTTTGATGCTTTGAGTATATAGGTAAAATTGGAATGGGGTCATCTCATCAGCTCTGGCTTTTGGATTGGGTCCTCCCATGTGCCGTCAAGGTCATTTCAACATAATTCCAGTGTCAATCTCATCCTTTTTGGTTAGACACACTCCAGGTACAACCTTCTTTCCTTAACTCCCATAAATGCTCTTTAGTTTTGTCATAATGGGTCCACATTAATAATTTCAACAATTTGATAACACCCATCTCTATCTAAATTGTTATGATCAAGGTACTAATCCAATTATTAGTGTTTGCTTTCTTGTCTTTCTAGTTAATTTGTTTATGTATTTCTTTTGACTCCGTATGCAACAAGTCTCACCCTGATTGATTTTCTACCATCACCCTATGTGCCATTCTGTTTTCTTGAGGCCATTTTTCTCCATCATGTCCCTTACACCCCATGTGAACTGACTAGTTTTGCCTGCTACTGGCATCACAATCGGTTATCTGATCAAAGACACTGTAAATTGTTAGAATGACATCATAGAAAATTTCTTAGGGAGCAAAGTTACTTTTAACCATTGAAAGTTTCCCTCAAAACTCAAAAACAACCCAGCAGCTCGACATCATCTCGAAGTTCCTTTATGCAGTTTCAAGGACTGAGATTTGATTATTCAGAAAATTTCCTTTACAACCACATGGGTTTGAATAATTTTGCTCTCATTTAATATGCGGTTTCAACAAGTTCCATGCAATATGATTAAGAGCTGCTAGAAAAGATAAACCAGAGTAATGAAAGGAATTTACATGATAGATTTCAGGTGGTTAGTGATCAACAGATTCATTTTCATTTGATTTAATGATAATTTGGCCGTTTGAAGTAGTTGGAGTGAATGATCTCACAAAGGCCTTACTATGTTGTCTTTACAGGAGAGTCTGGGGGCAAAAGTAACATGGCCTTCATGTGCTAAACAAAAGCCAATGTCATTATCAACTATATAGAAAATTGCTGCATGCGTGTTAAGGCTCTTATGCTCAGCAGAGCATCGCATTTTGGTGTGAAAAAGGTGGGCCTTTCTCTTGCTGTTTTTATCATTTCTTGTCCCAAGCATTCTCATTCACAGAACATGGGAGCACTTATTTGATAGATGGTGACCTCTGGTAACTTTTTTTAAAAGTTTACCGTATAGATATTTAATCATGGTGTTAAAGAAAGGAAAGCAATGATAATTAAAGCATAAGAGAAAGAAAAAGGCTGATTATATATTAGCCGATGAATAATGTTACGCATACGAAGTTGGGATACGAATATTCTTGTGGTCGAGAATGTATAGGTTAATGCTTTGGTGGGGATGGACATACATAAATTTGGTGGATGAGGAAAACAAAAAGAGAAGACAGAAAGATGCAGTACATTGCCGTATCAAATTTATAACCTTTTTGAGATAACTTTCTGAGCCTTAGAACATGGAGATGTACAATTTATGAGAGATATGGAGATAGAGCCAACAAGACTAGCAAAGAAGATACCAGTGATGCACATTTCTAGGTAGTAGAATCATGTCTCATTACAACTCTTATTTTAGGTGGTGGTGGTGGTGGTGGTGGTTTCTCCAGGACCACAAGAGAGGAAAGCTCTCTCTTGCTTTCTGGGCGCACTTAATTTCTTGTAACAGCTACTGCAGAAGTATATGTGTACTCTTATCAGGTTTATAGGCCGGATTAAGCATTAATGTTGATGTCCCTTATTTTTAGCCTAAACAATTTTCACATTCTCAGTCTCCTGAGGAGAAAGAATTGATTTTTAGAAGGTGGTGAGGTCTTGAAATTCAGAGATAAACGGTTCAACAAGAAATCATGATAAAATTGTGTCCATCACATGGTGGGCACATTGAGAGTACTTCAATTTGGACATTGAATTTGTGGGCACGATTTTATGAAAATGACATGAAGCGATCTATACAGAAATAGCATATTGAACAAAACTATCTTATTCATATTTAGGTCAAATTTCATCACTTAAATCCACATTTTAGTTATTTTTTAAGCCAAAGTTGGGAAAATTTTAAAAATTATTTTAATATTAAACCTTAGACATATAATAGTTCTGAATCAAATCTTTTTAGAGAGAAAAGTTTTTAAAATTTCGCTCACATTAATAAAGAGAAAAGAATTTGTTTACGAGTCATATTAATATATTATACAAGAGGGTGGAGGATGAGAAGAAATTTAATTACCTGCAATGTTATACGTAAGAGGGTCCAGGATCAAGTTTTAAATTTCCCCTTATTCAAGTAGGCATAGGGTTTCTTTATTTTGTTTTTTTTTTTTTTTTTTTTTTTGGGTTAGGTATGAGTAGGACCAGATAGAAAAAAATATTTAGTGTGGTCGAAAACCTGATACCAAGCAGTAAAATACACATGGGTTTCTGAAAAGAATTTGTTGTACTCGGACTCTCGGAGAAACTGATGCTTTATATGTCAGTGAGTCTAAAGAATCACAAGCCCAAACAATCAGATAAAACCAAACTCTCAACAGCGTTGTACTCTCTGGTACACTTGCAATTGGCCCGTGATTTCAGGTAAATCATTTAACATAATTTAGTTAATAAATAATCACAATAAAGAAAGTTTCCTATAATCAATTTTCAGATTGAAAATACTTCTCCTCTTTTTAGCATGGCAGTGAGTAGGCTTTGACTCTTGAGTTGCCTTTCTTGATTTAGAAAATAACTAGTCTTTGAAATCACATCAAATTAAAAGAGATCAGGACATTGATTGATTCTGTCTTCCAGCATAATGATTCAAAGAGGTTAGAGACTTTTGTCACTGCTTCAAATGACTTAACAATAAACAACTAGTGAATACTTTAGAGAAAGTTAAACTATCAAGAAATTAAAATAAGCTTGTACCATAAGGTCAGAGTTGCTAAAATAACATGGGGTAGTAACGAAAGGTTAGAAAAGCTCTCTTGATTTCTATAATACCTCTTGTATCATGTCATCTTTTTTATAAAAAATAATAATAATAGAGATTGTACACAATATAATGTATCTGAATCTATTGATATTACAAATATAAATCTGTAAGGATCAATCTTAATATAACACAATGTAAGTTAACCTTGTTTATAATATAATATATCTCAATTTATTGATATTACAAATATAAATATGTGAGGATCAATCTTGATTAACACAATACAGATTAACCAATATATGTGCTACGAAAATCTACTGTAATGATGGAGAACAACTCTACTATAGTTTATTATAGAAAAATCTAACTACATTGGACCTAATGTGATATGACCATCCAAACCAAGAGAAACGGGGTTATCCCCAATATAATTGTATCTCTTGATTATTGTAAAGTACTCTAAATTTTGTTAAAGAGATTAATTGATTACGAACACAACAATATTCCGATAGAGAAAGGTCAAGAAATAGATAAATTTTGAGAAATTAGAGATTGTCCTTGGGAGAGAGGAGAGAGGGAGAGGGTCCATGTTGCCATTAGGAGGGCCAACAAGGAATTGTAAACCCAATGGCTTTGGCACCCACCATGTCCTTTATTTCTCTGTAACACATACCCCAAAAAACCCGTGGTATGTCGTTTGCCCCCACACTCACTCTCTCTTCCCTGAACATCTTCATAAATACCCCTATCACCTCTTCTCTACTCTCCCATCACCACCAACACAAACACCTTTGGCTCTTGCTTCTTGCTTCTTGTTTCTTGCCTAGCTCAACCTTCACTCTCTCAAAAACCAGATCAAAATGGCCATTAGAAAGTCAAGCAAGCTCCCACAAGCAGCAGTCTTGAAGCAGATTCTCAAGAGATGTTCAAGCCTGGGCAAGAAACAACATAGCTCCTATGATGAAGATGGCCTCCCTCTTGATGTCCCGAAAGGCCATTTTGCTGTCTACGTTGGCGAGCACAGAAGCAGATACATTGTTCCAATCTCTTTCTTGTCTCATCCTGAGTTTCAATGCCTGCTTCGACAAGCTGAGGAAGAGTTTGGTTTCGATCATGATATGGGGCTCACTATCCCTTGTGAAGAAGTCGTTTTTCGCTCTCTAACATCCATGCTTAGATGAAAAGGAAAAAGAGCTTGGTTTGCTTGCTTGGAGGAGAAGATGATCCATTACAAGATGAAGCTCTTTTGCTTCTCTTTTTTTTTTTACATCTTCTCCAGATCTTGTTTTTCTTTATTTTTTTTTTCTTTTGAACCCATACAGGGTTTTTATTCTAAGTGACTCTAACTTGACCCAAGAATCAAGAATTATTAAATGTGTTCTGGGTTAGAATTGTATAAAAATGTAAGGGGGGTTTTTCCTCACAGATAACATCCTGTGAGAGAAGTTTTTAATAATTAATGCCAAGAATTAATGAAGCAAAGGGGTTCATTTCCTCTCCATGACTTCTCTTTTCTCTCATATCTTTCTTTCTTGATTAAGTTCTCTGATTTGTGAGTGATTAAGATGCGTGCATGCCTGACAGCTTGAAATGAAAGTATGAAAAAAACAAGGGAGCTTGCTATGTTACAGATTCTGTATGTAACATAGCAAATGAGAAGCTTATACGCTGTTGCAGGAGAGAGGAAAAGCAGTTGGGACTTGGCTGATGCAAGGCCATAAAGGCCTCAGCTGTTACTTGCAGAAGCTGCAACTTAGCTGAGTCCAAAAACAAGATCTTAATTCCTTAAGTCAAACCTAAATCAAAGGAACCGGCCACATGCATTTATCTACAGCTTTTTCAAAAAGTTATTATAAGTGTACAGCATAATAATCCCATACCATAATATAAGTTTGTCAGGGAACGTGGGGTACGTAAATTATGTACGGATCATCCCCTTCTTATTTATCAGTCACCCTTTGTTTTTAAAATACCCCAATGATATTGGGCGCTCCCATACTATATTTATCGGGAGCTATTGCCTATACAAGATTCAAATTTAACTTCAAAGTTTTCAGCTAATTAATTACTTTTTTATTATTCCCAAGGGCTTGATCAGTTCATCCAGTAGTATCTAATTAATTTTTAGTTAATCATTTGAATTTAAGAGATTATAATCTGATCTTTTTTTAAGTAAATTTTATTAATATAATTAGTGGTTAATAAATTTTAAAAAAATAATTAAATCTTAATCACATATTAATATTAAAATACGAATGACAGAAGGTCTGTAAAAAATTAAGAATGTTCAGATAAATTTGAATTTAAGAGCTAAGGAGGAGGGAATAATTCTCTTGCAAATATTTGACATCGAGCAGATATAATTGTTTTGAACTCTGAACTGTTCAAACAGTGCCATAACAACATTATTTAAGCAGGATTAGCACAAATTTCGGATTAGAATAATCTTGCCCTCGGGGAGCATGCAAAATTGAAGGGTGAAAAAAAAAACGGTTGAAAGAAGTCAAAAGTGTAGCATGTGATGTCGCTGACAAAACTCTTTAACCAAAGTTTGAAGCAGCAGTTTTCACAGAGAGAGAGAGAGAGTGATTGCATGTTGAAAGGTGAAGCTTTTCCGTACAAGTTAAATTATTTCATTATCTTTTATCGGCTAAAAACTTCAAATCTTTTCGGTCCTAGTTAAATTATATTAAATGTAAAATTATTTGAGCCAATTAAAAAAAAAAAAAGCACTTTAACTTAGATCTCGTTTCTTGAATTTACGTAGTTGAAATTGTGAATGCAAGCATACTATTGAAAAATACTATTATCATGCTAGTTAATTAAATGGGTCATATATGAATTTAACTGAAAAAAAATGTGGTTCACAATTGTCATATGTGCATGATCTAGGATTGAACACTCCTCATTACCACTCGAAAATTGCATGCCTTATCTTATCCTTTTTCTTCTGTGGTCCATGGCCTATTGATTGAAGATCATCTAGTACTTGGCACCGAAAACTATACATAGATGAATCAACATATTATTTGACCAATTTTTAGGCAGTATAAAAATTTGAGATGCAAATTTCTCTCACATTAAGATGATATGAGATAATTAGCATATATTTATACACCATGCCTTAAAATATATATATATCTCAAAAAGAAAATGTATGCATTAATCAAAGCATCAAAGATATGATCGAAAGTGAATTTGTTTAGAATTGAAGCGTACATTATTTGTTAAACTAATAGGGTCCATCCCAAAACAACATTAATTAATTTAAAATGAGGTTGTTCGTGGAAATAATGACCAAGTTATGAATATATTGATTACACGGCAGCATGATCTAGGTGTGTATAATATCGTCAAAGTCAATGCAAATTTCGGCCTCCCGTTGCTTTTTAGCTCTTTATTTGTTTTCCAAAATCAAACAGTAAAAGCTTATATACTTTTTGGTGGCTTTGGAATCCCACATAATATGAGACTTCATGTTTGACACCTCCATGAGGGCTGAGGCTGCATTGGGGTGCAGCTGCCTCATAAGTTTTTTGGTTCTTTAATTAAAATAATAAAATATATTATTAAATAAAATTAAGAACCCAAAAATATTGTCGCGATGATGATGAACCACCAGCGTTAGTTAATGTCCTTTGTAGAACTAGTAAAATTTGACACGATCTGATTATCCGACACGAGTACGACACGAATAAATAGGTATGAGTCGTCGAATTTAACACGATTATTAAATACGTTGGGTCCGGGTCGACACGATTTTTTTCTGTGTCGGATGAGGGTTAAAGTTCTTAATCCATTTACCCGATGAATGCCCGATTATATTTTTTATTTTAAAATAATTTGTAAGTTCTTATTATCAAAACTCAAATATTATAGATGATTCACTCTTTTATTTTTATTTTTCAAAAAAATGAATATAAACAAAGTATTTTATTTATAAAATTTTATATACATTTAGAGTTTCAATAATGTAAATGTGTAAAATATTATTAGACATATATATTTTATAAATATCGATATATAATATTATTTATATATATAATTAAAACTTTATAGTGTAAATGTGTAATATTTTGGTAGATATGTACATTTTATAATATCGATAAATTATGTATGTATTTATGTATGTACGACAGTGTGTAAATGTTTGATGTAAATTTTGTTTAATATATAGATATTAAATGGGTTATTGGGTAACCCGACAATTTTTTCGTATTGGGTTTGGGTTTCAATATTTTGACATGATTATTAAATGGATCGAGTTTGGGTCGATTTAAATTTGACACGACACGAACTCGATCCGATGAACCATTTTGCCAGTTCTAGTCATTTGCAGTAAAATATGGTACTATTAGAATCGATATTATCAAGGCTATGCAACAGTTCAACTATTATTGATAAAAAAAAGCTTTGTTTGTCATAAATCTACAGTAAATAAATTTTTAAAACTAAAAATTTATCGGTAATACCCATACTGTTGCGGTAGTTTTAATGATAATAATTCAAATGGTATCAAAATATCAAACAACGCCTATTGCCGATAGTGAAAAGTGTTTATTTTAGCTAATGAATTTAAATTATTAATAACAATAAATGTAGATAATTTAAATTATTAATTCTACTTAATCATTGTCCCTTTCCAAAATAATATGAGTATAAAATAAATTTCATCCCCTTCTCAAATAGGATATTAAATATAAAATTATCTTCAAACCCTATCTTAATAAAAAAAAAAATCCTTTTAGACCAGTCAACCAGGGATTTCTATCATCCTTAATCTCTAATTATCGTTTGTATGTAAACAAACATAACCAAAGCCAATGGAATATTTTTTATAGAAAAGGATCAATTGGTGGCAAGGGATCAATCAGCAATTCTAAGCCCCACCACTAAAAACAATATTGAACCAATTTTTTATTTATGTAACTTGGGAAGCAACTACTTTGTGTTTTTGTTTTTGTTTTTTTTTTTTTCAAATTAGGACCAGTGAGAGACTGAAAAAAGCAAAGGCTGCCTCTGGCTCTTGTTAGCTAGCTAAATTAAGTTGGTCCTCTCTCTGTCCTTTTTCTTTAAATCCAACTGTTCTTGTGCCCCTCTTTAACTTTGAGCCACAAAGCTCTTCTGACAATTACAACTCCTGCTCATTTATAACTGCTTCTTCAACCCCCTTTGCTCTCAAAAGAATATCTTCTGCTGCACAAAAATCCATTTGACAATTTCCTCCTCAGAAAAAAAAAAAATCTTTCCCATTAATTATTGCCCTATTTGTATCTTTCCAACATCCCCATTTCTCTGTCCGATGGGTCATATTTGTCTTCACGGATAAAGTAATAATAAAATAAAATAATAAACTATTGACACACTAGAATAAGAATAATTCTATATTTTTCTTATTATACAAATAATAGAAGTTGATATATGACATTATTTAACAAAAAAATTCAATCACCCCATTAATTCTATTTTAATAATATTGTTAACAAATAATAGAAAAACATGAAGTTGCCAAAACCTGCTGTGGAGACTTGAAAAGGCATACTTCCTAATAAAAGGAAGAAAACTCCAAAAGAAGCGTCAAAGATTTTATATCTACTTCACCCGAAAGTATATTTTACTTGAGGCTAATGCTAAGTTACATGCATGTACCTTACACCCCTCTCACATGAATAGTGAATGATGTGGGTCCACTCACTATTCATGTGAGAGGGTTGTAAGGTACATGCATGTAACTTAGAGGGATCCTTTACTTGATATATAATAAAGCCAGGCATCTAGACTATTCAGATCCATTTTCTTGCATGCTCAGGTTTTTCTCTCTTTTTTTTTTAAAATAAAAATAAATTGCAAACTACTGGGGTATTTATAATATGAAGTCTATTTAAATCTTTTAAATCAGTTTATAATGTCGTAATTCGAAAATCTGAACTTAAATAACCTGAATCGCTTCCAAACATTTGAAAACAAAAAAAAAAAAAAATCAACACTCACAATGCACTTAAAAATACCTATTAAAATTCGCTATCCAAATTATTCGGATATCTTGCATGCTGGGGTTAATTTTACATTTTAGGTTCCTTTAAATTCTTACTGTTCATAAGGACACATAGTGACAGAGTTCTGATGAAACTAGGGACACAAGATTTGACAAGCACCAGTTAAGTTGTTATTGAAGAATTGAAAAGAGAGGACACGTCTTTCTTTCACATCAATATCAGAAAAATGAGTTGGAAAGATTTAAAATCTACAAATTATGTAGTAGAACTTACAAAATTTCCAGGTGGGTTGCCATGTTTCTTCTGATTTTTGTTCCCCATTGTCCCACCCTTTGTGAAAGTTCCTGGAAGGTGCCTTTGTTTGTTTTGATTTTAGCCTCCATTAACAACCTTCTCCAAACATCAAATACATACTTCATTCAGTTTCTTGTTCAGTCCATATTCCACTGGTTATACCAAATTAATGTTTTCTTTTTTCTTTTTTGACATAGAGCTCAAGTTATCAGCTAAATAAAAATACTTAAAAATCCTCAACTAAATGACTGAAAGTAATTTACATTGTAATATGATTATAACATTATTATCGTTTAAATTTTTTTATTATATTTCTTAAGATTTTTATTATTAAAATGTAAAATATAAAGATGGAGTCTTTCTCTCGTATAGATGTTCTCATTTTTATTTTATACAAACATATTATTAAGGCATATAATTTAATAGAGAGACACTATAAAATGCAGCTAGCGCGCCCCCTTAAAAAAAAAAAAAAAAAAGTCAAGTTTCTCACTTGTTAGTCAAGCTTTGAAACCCCTACCTTGATCTTGATTTATGGGATATTTGAAAAAGCACAGGTTTGGAACCCCATACAATGTGCTAATCTCGATCTTGCTGCTTGGTGGTACCCCTCTCGATGGTTGTCGACTCAACATTGACAAGGGTACCTAGAGCAATAGTTCCATCTCCAGATCATGAACGATACCCATGCCCAGCATCAAAACCTGCGGCTCGCCCCGGCATCTCTTACCACTAAACCATATGACTTTTTAAGTGAATTGAATATTGACTCTATGAAATTGTATACTTTAACAGTGTATTTCATTAAAAAAAAATGAAAATCACCTGCATTATCTGAGAATCTCTCTCTATATCTTTGTCTCCGTGCATATATTTACTGGAAAATACTACATACCCCAGGTCAAACCCCAAAAATGAAACGCTGCGTTTTACTAAAGCAAAAAACGATGCCGTTTTCCTTACCAAATATTTCCTATTTCCTTCATCCATGGAGCTCCTGCCACAGCCAAAGCCAAATATTTCCCCTTTCATTTCCTTCGTCAATCGAGCTCCAGCCACTTCCTTCGTCGATCGAGCTCCAACCACAGTCATTCGCAAATCGCAATCCACAATCCGCGCCTGAAATTTCCATTCACAATCCACAACTCACAGCCACGACTTCACAAAGAGAACGACTCCCACAGCCATCATGCGATAGCGAGATCAAGCTCTTTAACATTCGTAGAGCATATCTGGTTGTGAAAGCTGATTTTTAATTTGCTTGCGAGCTGAGATATTTCGAATTCTCTTCTTTTTTTTTTTGTAAGTTACTAAGCCGAAAGCTTTGCTTAAGCTTCTGCTTCGATTTTGCTAGTATGAGTAGTAAATTAAGAGACTTTTACTTGTTTATTTATATTTTTGGTAGTTGCTGCAAGTGATTTTTCTTCTTGAATTGTTTTCTTTGGACACTTGTGTTGAACAACGAAGTGTAATGTCGTGAAAAAGAGGATGAAAAAATTTGAAGATTGTGAAGCTGCAAATGTTTTTTCCCTTTTCATAAATGTGTAATTGAAAGTCTGAACTTTACCTTCTTACTTTCTTTTTCATAAATTGCTCATGGTGCAGTCTTCTTTTGCTAGTTGAAGAAACAGTTAAAGGAGTCTATAGTTGGGAAGAAAGAGAAAACGAAAATGAAAAGAGAAAGCAGAAGTTAAGTCCTCGGTGCGTGCAATTAACATTTTTTCAATTAAAAAAATTAATTCTCAAAACGGCATCGTTTTCTAAAGTTTCAGGGTTTGACCTGAGATTTGACCCAGGATAAATAGCAGAACTCATATTTACTAGTCTATATAAAATTTTGATTTAAAAAATCTAACGACGAGGAAAAGGAAAATTAGGGGTGGGCATATTTTAACCGAACCAATCCAAACCGATCTAAATCGACCATTTGGATCGGTTTGGATCAGTTTCATTAGTAAAAAAATTGGTTTCGGTTTGTTGGATTGCAAACCGACATCACTCGGTTTGGATTTCGGTTTGGAAGGATTCCAAACCGATTCAAACCGATCCAATCCAGAAATATTATATAATTACATTATATTCTAAGTTAAGCAATCTAACTAATTATATTTATCATTTAATACAGATTTTGACAAATCAAAAGTAATTGGGCCATAAGTTTTGTCGGACAAGATGCACAATATTTTAATTGTCAAATGTTGTTCAAGTTTATTTTAATTTTGTGAGTTTGTTTTGAATGAACATGTTAAGAACTTCTTTATTAGGATGTATTATGCTGTAAACTTGTATGGATGTATCTTTGAATTATTATGTAGATATCAAAGTAGATATGAATAATATAAAAGAGATATCAATTTGGATTACGGACACAAAAAAATAACAAATAATTTAAGTAAAATAATATAAAAGAAGTGAGCTTTTATTTAATAAGCTCAAATGGTTTGGTTTAAAAAAAATTTAGGTTAATATCGGTTTGAGAATATGTCTCAAACCGATCCAAACCGAATTTGCCCAGCCCTATAGAAAGGTAAATGCTATGTTACAATTAATGTAATATACACATTCAACAACAACCACACAAATTATGTGGGTCCATCATTTGTGTGGTTGTTGTTGAGTGTGTATGTTACATTAATTATAACATAGGAGCTCCCCTATAGAAAATGGTACTAGTACTCTAGTAGTTGAACTTGAGCAATCAAATGTCGCAGATATTGATAAAACAATAAACCTTAAGCAGCTGCGGCCGATGCATCAAATCAAGTTCTTTTTGCCCTCATTGTTGTATTCATTGTTTAAAAGCACACAAGTATCCACAGTGAAAGGGGGAGACAGAAATGACACGTTGATTAATTGTCCAATCCATATTTGGAAAATTTTCAATTGCAATACACAAATAAATTATCATGATGATAATTAGCGTAAAAATTCTGCTCGTAAAAATTTATGTGCATTGCCACATGAATTTGTACAGAATATATTATTACTCAGGGTCACTCAATACATTTTCCAAGTTGCTTGCGTTCTCCTCCATGTGAAAAGTTAAGAATGAGGTTTAAAATAGGAAACGGGACAGAGAATGGGGTGGCCTAGTTGATTATACAGTTATGCTAGTCACTAGATTTACTAATTTTCTATACAATTTTTTTAGTTTCGTTTTTAAAAAAATAAATATAAGCACTTACATTCCAAACCCCACAAAAGATTTCCAATACAAGGAATTGGGTAACAAGAAAATCTGGTGAATCTCTAACTCACATGGAAAAAGAAAAAAAAATCATACTAAGGTTTTTGAAATTATAACTGGGTGCAGTGTTCCCCCCCCCCCGCCCCCCCCCCCAAAACCCATTTTGTTGCATAATATGGCCATCAGAAAGCAAGGTCTGCAAAATTTCAGTTGGTATATAAACTCCATTAACCTTGGGTGAATTGTAAACCAAAAGTTATTGGGTAATTCAAAAAGAATTATTAGAGCAGAATCCTTGAAAGCAGTCCTATTTCATAGATAACTACAATAGTACAGCAGCCAGAATCTTGATTATTTATTATCTTATAAGTTGTACAAACTCTTATAAGATCCTACTCATAGCCAATTTTGACATTTGAATAAATAATGGATCCCTCTATCTTACATGCATGTAAAATATATTTCCTTCATATAAACAGTGCATGTATGGGGCTCACATACTTTTCATGTGAGAAGAATGTATCTTACATGCATGTAAGATAGGAATTGCCATAAACAATTCTATGCATGGATGAGCATGGACAATAGGTTTTGATATATTAATTATTCTAAATTTTGTACACATTTACATCTTTAAAAATTAAAAATAAAATAAAATAAAATTTCTCTAATAAGGTATTGTTTGCTAACCATTTACCCACTTATATTCCACAGCTAATGATTCTAATCATTAATATCATGGATTAATGAGTAAGGTGAACAGACAATGAGTACATTTTTTTTATTGTAAATAATAAGTGGAAATTCATAAATTCATGTCTATTAATAAATTAAGTATGCAAAGATGTCAAATCATAATATTAAAAAATGCAGATGTTTGTATTTTTTTAATTTTTGTTAATAATATGTAATAAAAAAAATTACTATCATCCAAAGGCTTTGTGGATATTTCGTTTTCGTTGTTGCAAATGTTGTTTAGTTGAAGTTATTATGAAACAGTGATTGTGTCTTTTCTTTGAATCGGGTCCAGGACAAAGAGAGCTGCCGGTGAAGGAGATTGTGGGGAAGACAAGACATGTTGGGCTCGACTATTTATTTTGAATGGATACTGTGAGTAGGCATTGTCGGCTTGCTTTCCTTGATCTCATTTTCAGCTTTGCCATCCACAAATTAAAAGCATTCATTCATTATTAAAACCCTAGCAATTGCATACAAAACTGAAATCTACTGACAAAATAACTACGTACACATACATACATATAACAAAAGAGATGTCATTTTCTGTAGTGTCTACGTACTACCATGTACAATTAATAAATGGCGATCATATGTCGGGTTGATAAATAAATGGCGGTGATCGTAACATGTCATGATTTTAGTGATTGGCTGTATGTACAACGGAGATAATAAAGAACCAAAAGATTTGGTGTTGAGCATTAAAAGGTACAATTAATAATTAAGAAAAATTTTAATGAGTTAGCCTTTTTTTTTCTCTAAAAGGGAGAAAAAATCAAACATATGCTATCTTGTTACTAGTCTTGTCGACGTCTTATCTTCTTAGTAGTGCTCATAATTAAATAAATGGGTGCTATATAATATAGGGTCTGCCTAAGTTACATTTAGAGTAATTTATTTTGTTTAGTGATTCAGCTCCCTATACTCTATATTATTTATAATTTATGTATAAGTATTATAAAATTTTTTGTCTTGTAAAATTTCATTGAGCCCCTTGTACTCTGTTTTATTTTAGTGAAACTCTTGGAGTACCAATTTACCCCCTATAATTTTAAATTTCCAAAATACCCTACATTTAATTAAAAAATATAATAATTATTAAATAAATTATAATTATAATTTTTAAATGGATTATTATTATTATTATTAACAAGAATAAAAAGTGTTATAATTAATTAATCTATTAATGTTTTAGTTAAAATGTTAATAATAATAATAATAACAATAATTACTATTAATAATTAAATTTTTGAATAATAATAACAATAACAATAATTAAAATAAAAATTAATAATTATGATAAAAATTAATGAAGGATTTTATACTAATTTGTTACAATTTAATTTATTCTGATTTTTATTCTCAGACAAAGTAAACGCATAAATGGTAATACAGCTAATTCTAATTATGATTCCTGCCATTCAAGTAAATAAATTATTCTGATTCCAATTCCTCATTTGGATTCTAGATATTTTGATTTTAGCTTATTATGTTTTCATTCAATTTTTATTCATGTTTAGTGAATGAACTATAAAATTCATAATACTTATAAAAAAAACTGTAAATAATATAGAGTGGTCTAATTGAATATAAAATGATTTACAATTTTATAGTGCATTCATTAAAAAGGAATCGAAATTAGCTGGAAACATAATGAGTTAGAATTGGAATAACTAGAATTAAAATGAAGAATTGGAATTAGAATAATTTATTTACTTGAACTGCATGAATTGTAATTAAAATAAACGGTATTACCATTTATGTGTTTATTTTTTCTTATAATAAATATCGGAATGAGTTAAATAGTAATAAATTACTATAAAATCCTTAATTAATTTTATTATAATTATTTTTTATTTTAATTATTGTTATTGTTATTATTATTCAAAAATTAATTATTAATAGTAATTATTGTTAATTATTATTATTGACATTTTAACTAAAAATTATTATTAATTATTGTTAATAGATTAATTAATTATAATACTTTTTATTCTTGTTGTTAATAATAATAATAATAATCCATTTAAAATTATAATTATAATAATCATATTAGTTATATTATTATAATTATAATCTATTTAATAATTATTTTATTTTTTAATTAAATGGAGGGTATTTTGGAAATTTAAAATTATAGGGGGTGAATTGGTACTTTAAGGGTTTCAATAAAATAAAACAGAGTATAAGAGGTTCAACGAAATTTTACAGGATAAAAAGTTTTATAATTCTTATGAATAAATTGTAAATACTATAGAGTATATGGGGCTAATTGATATTGTGGGGGTCAGCCGTAAGTTACGCTAAATGTAACTTAGGCGAACCCTATAATATAATGTAAGATTACGTTAGTTCATTAGTATTTATATCAATAGGAATATGTGCTTAATTGTTTTAGCTGTCATCGAATGAGAAATTCTAGAGTGCATGTACATTAGGAATATTATATCCAATTAATATAGGTATACTATGTGTGATTCGATTAAAGGTAACTAAAATTATATGATAATTTTTCAAAATAAATGTATATATGACATACATATATTAATTGGGTGTAAATACTTGTGATATATTCTATAATTTTTTATGTTGCACAATTTTTTAATTCTATCTTATAGAATATTATGGTAAAGTTGGTTCTATCCTGATTTACCTAGGAAACGACATCGTTGTAATCCGGGCACCAACACAAGTTGCCTTGGTTGCCAACCTTTTTTTTTTAAGAAAAAAAATGAAGAATACTCTTTTCACTTTTTACCGAAAATATCCCCAACATTTTATGAGGCTTTAGCGCGTCGAGCGAGCCAAGGATGGGGATAAACTTGTCTTGTTAGGAAGGTACGAGTCTGTACTGGGGCCTGTCAATAAAATAATTTTATTTTTTAAAAAATTTGCAGATTCTTGATAATCTCACCTCAGTTTTCTCATAAATAAGAAACTGTGATCTAGCCAAACAGAAATGACGAATGTAATTTTGTGAGTGGTCCGTTAGATAACGGATTCAGATATGTGCTTGGGAATCTCTTTGGCATTACTATTGCATGGGGATGAGAAGCACGTGATTCCCAACCCACATTTGGGCCCGCGTATCCGTTAAATAAGTGCCTAAGTGGAACATCTGATGTGTGCCACGTGGACTGCCGCTACTCGCTGACGTGGATGCCATTATCACCATTTGCTGCTTACGTGTAATGCGTCCATGCAGCGCACATTACTTGGACAACAATAGCGAAACTTTTTCTTTTTATTTTCCCCTTTTTTTCCCTCTAAATTTTCTTTATTTATGTCAATAAATTGGACATCAGTACTTAGAATTTTAGTGTAAATACTTAATGATACAGTTATAAACTACTCGTTCGTAAAAATAATTATTTTGTAGAAATTAAAAATATAAACTTGATAACGTGTACTTCAATATTATCCTATAAAATAATAAAGTATTAATTTATATTAATAATAAATGGTTATTGAGCATGTTCTGATAATATTAGAGATCTATTTACAATTTATATTAATGATTATTAATTTTTTAAAATTTATTTTCATGAACATGTCCTTAATTAAGTAATGCTACACTAATGAAGTTCGGATAAAAACTTTGATTCCTAACTAAAATAGTATTCACATGCCTCGTCACGTGTGACCGTATTCACAATAAAATAAATAATTACTTAATATATCACATCATATATGACAAAATCAGTTGGAATACAAATTTTATATTTCATCTTCCAACATGCTAAGCAAGCTTTAACAGTTCAGGACCTTAACGGCCAACTGTTGTGACAGCTGACAAGAAAAAGGGTCCCCCAAAAGAGCTTACTTCGCTGATGATCAAATTCTTAGCATGTAGTAAATAAAATGATCATGGTTAAGTCCCATCCTCAAATTGAATTGTCTAAAGAAATAAACCTTTTTTTTAAAGAAAAAAAAATAATAGTAATAATAGTGTATATTTTTGAATATGTAACGGATGGAGAGTAATGATATAGTCACAAATTCTTATATAAACTTATTTTATACAAATTAATTTGGTATTAACTTGTTGATTGAATAAAAATAAAAAATAATAAAAACAAAACAAGTAGACTAAGAGATATCTAATCTAAGCAATTAATTCATGCCACATCAGTTTGTGAAAAAAAAAATTTATACAAGAATTTATAATTATATTATTACTCAATGGATGAGAGGGCAAGAAAATTGTTGTACAAAGCGATTCTAAGACAAGAGCCAATGGGTCTGGGCCTGCGCTGTGTTTCTTGGGTGACATGAGTGCAATTCAGTGTGGGGTTTCTAACACCAATTTGAAGTCCTTATAAAACCTATTTATTAAGTATACCCCATTGGATATCTAGATCCGCATGATTTGTTTTACTGAAATTATTTGTTAAATTAAAATTAAATGAAAAAATATATAAGTAAATAAAAAACATAACAGGATTAATTAAAAATATAAAAATTAAATTAAATTAAGAAATATATTGGGATCCATTAATGTGGATTTGTGGTGTTTTTATAATTTTATTTGTGGATTTGTAGTTATGCTAGACTTGGATTTATGTTATTCTTAATGTTTGATTTATATTGTGTATTTTTATTTGTGACTTTGTGGTGTTGTATATTACTCTCGGTTTAAATTGTTGATTGCTGAATTATGATTGGATTTTATTAGGTAAATTGTTGAATTTTAAATTATATTTTAAATTATTAAATTTTAATTTTTACGGATTCAAATATTCTAAATATCTACCCCAATCTATGCGGATATTACCTGCATCCATATCCACATATTTTTTACGGATCCGGATATAAGAATCTTAATCCAGACCCGGACCTGAATTTTATCATCTCTACCTTGTCTATTTCTTGGTGCCTTTGTATCTTGGTCGATTGTTCTTCAATTTTTTTTTCTTTTTTTTTTTTAAAAAAAAAAGCTTAGACAGTTAGACTCTAGATTGAAATTCTGTTCAATTAGTGTTTATTATTTGCTAGTGAAGAAGCCTCTTGAAAGGACATCTACGCAGTGCTTTCTCCTTTCTTTAATCGAAAGAAAATCTAAATAGAAAAAAAGGAGGTGCTTACCATTCTGTACTCCAATTCGTAGGCGTGAAAATGTCAATATATAGAATCGGGGTGGTTTTACAAAGATTCTAGAGGGGCGCTACTAGCACCGGTCTTTGATTTATTGTGTTTGTGTTAAAACCAAAATCATGTTTTTTCAAGGCCAATGCTAGAAAGCACTCATGGGAATCAATTTGCTTTAGGACCATTAATGAAGTTAAGCTTAAATGACAAGTTTCTCTCTCTTCACTTGAATAGAATAGCTATTGACCTTTCTTAATCACATTTCTATTGTGATTTCATGCCGTTGTAATTTTACACTAAGGAGGATTTTGGTATATATTTTAAATGCAAATTATTGTTAACTCTCTGTATATTATGTTGATGTAAAAAAATGATTTTAACAGCTGAATTTATTTTTATTGAGAAATCGACACAAACTGAACTCGAATGCCAATGTGAACTTTAAATCTTTAACTTAAAAACTAAAGAAACTATTCAAGGATTCACCAGTGCCAAATAGAGGTGCCAATAAAAACCCTCTGATATTTATAGTTAGATTTAAAATATATTGGATAATTAATTAAAAATGAAACAACTCAAGAGATTAAACACTCTCTTGGTTCAAGTAGAATAAAATAAATTGAACTAATATAAATTTTCATGATAGAAGATGGATTTTCGCATTTCCATTCCCAGTTTATGTGTTTTGTCAATTTATTTCCAATTCTAAAAATCGTTTCACATCACATATATAATATGGTCTTCAAAAAGGCTATTTGGTTTAACCTTTTTCCCCCCCTTTTGGTGTCGTTTAGTTGTAGTTGGAGAAGAGCCTATATATAAAGCCTTATTATGCTCGTCTTGTCATTAACTTAGTCAAAGGAACGTTGGTGAGTAGGATTTGGGTGAGGAGACAGTTAAATTGAGGATAAACCTATTGAAAATCACTTTCCCAATCCTCTTCAAAAAATCAAAGATTAAATGTTGCACCTTGACTCAGTGGAAAGAGGATTTCAATCCTTATAGCCGCCTATTTGGAATTGCTTTATATCGGTCTATTTAGAATTGCTTTGGGAGACTGAAAAATAATTTTAAAAAATTAAAAATTAATTTTGGTGTTTAATAATTTTTGTTAGAAATCACTTTTAACAAAATCACCTCATCTTATAATAGATTTTGAAAATCACAAAACGAGTAGTTTTTTAAAATTTGATTTTAAAAATTCTTTTTATACTCAATACAATTTCATATATATTCTCATATATATTATAAAAATTCAAAATCATCCTTATTAATTTAGAAATAAAATCACTAACCTAAAGAGTTATTATTATTAACAATTACATTAGCATAAGTAATAAAAATTAAAATTAATAATATAAAGATATTCATTTTGTTATTCAATTATTATATGTACACAATTAAAAATATTTTTTTTATATATGTGTAATATGTGTAAATAAATTTTATTCAACATTATGTTCAATTTAGTCATATTTTTCTTATAACAATTTAGTAGTAAAAATTTACCAAACACATTTGCTTGTGCTTAAAATTTACGAACATTTTTTTAAATTACTAAATGTTTAATTGATTATTTTCACAACTGATTATTTTTACAGCACAATTATCAATAATTATTTTAAACTCTCAAGAGCTCAAGAGGTGTGGGCTTTTCTTTTTCGCGGATCTTATCCACTCTCGATATCTAAATTATCTTATTTGATTTAATTCGAATTCTTCTTCTTGATCCGTCCCTATTTTTATTATTTAAAGGAGAGAAATGTTCTTCTTACGTGTTTTTTTTTTTTTCTCTTCATTTAGTTTATAAAAACTGAACACTATATCTTTTTTAATAAACTTGTGAAATTGACTTGAGCATCAAAAAATTAACGTTAGAAAAACTTCCACGTACTTGATGGTTTTTGTGGTTATAGGTACTCGCTAGGGTTCAATTCATAGTCGTCAGACTATAAGAAAAAGGCAAAAGTTGTTTCCCCCCTGCAAGTAAATTCAGATGTTAGCGTGAGGATCTAATTGACAGCCCACACACCAACTTGACTAAATTTTGGCGATAACTTAACTATAGTAAGAAAACTCAAATTTCATACCTTTTAAAGTCAAAACTCGAGATTAATGAGTTTTTTTTTCAAACATTAAAAATTGTCTGACATAATCTTATTTTGTTTTAACAATTTCAGTTCATTCATGAAATAAAGATGTGAGATTCTAGAGGCATATCATTTTCTACAGTATTTTCATTGCCACGGAGTTGGCTTTAATAATAGTAATAATCATAATAATACTCTTTTTTTTTTAAATTTATTTCAACGAGGAATTACATGCATTGAAGATAAATACAAGTACTGCAATCATGCATCGACAAATTACGTATGGACTTTGGACACTTTGTTGTTATTCTCAGAACTAGCGACCGCAGCGCAATTTCTTCTGATCACATCCATCAAAATTAAACAAGAGATACAATGAATTATTAATGGCAATTAACTTCATTGTCTCATGACTTGACGTCCACAAAGACTAGTGGGATTGCTTGCTTCCTTCTATGAACCTTCAATTGCTCAAAGCAACCTTATCAATTATATATGGCATCGAATAGTTTTATCAAGAACTATTAATTCCAAGAGACAAAAAAAAAAAAAAAAATTATGACATTGAATGTGGCGGATTGTGGTCTTGTTTGGGATTAAGGTGCTATAGTTTTTAAACTACAGTTGCTGTGGAAAAAAAAATTGTAACTATCAAATAAAAATTAATAATATATAGTAAATATAAATTTTACATAATAATTTTAATAAATTAAAATTATTAAAGATATAATATATTTTTTATTATATAAGTAAAAAATTATATTAAAATAACTTATAATATACATCAGTTAATGTTTACTAAACACTTTAGTGCTCTAACTTTTAAGGTACAACTGTTCAAGCTCAATCTCAAATGCACCCTGTAATTATTTGATAACGAAAACATTTCTAAT
The DNA here is from genome assembly GCF_022201045.2 of Citrus sinensis. Lineage (NCBI taxonomy): Eukaryota > Viridiplantae > Streptophyta > Magnoliopsida > Sapindales > Rutaceae > Citrus > Citrus sinensis. Next base: position 7,322,860 of record NC_068563.1, on the reverse strand, counting down.
CATGGCAGGAGCCGGATTTGAATTTTTGAGTGTCAAAACATTGGGGCCAAAATGACAAAATTGCAAAGTTAACTGCTTTGATGTTTAAATATAACTACTTAATAGATTTGAATTCGAAATACAAAATAATGTAGTATGTGATGGTCAACTATCCAAAGCTTTTAAGCTTTTAAGTTAAGTGCAATGTGGGAACTAGAGATGGCAAAAATACCCGTCCGGTCCGGACCCGGACCGTACCCGGGCGTTGCGGGCCGGGTATTACCCGGCCCGGGTATGAAGCCGGGTCGGTCTTGGGCATCACTTGATAAATCCGGAACCCGGATTTTATTAAAAAAATTATAAAATATATATTATTTTAAATATTTTATATTTATTTGACTCATTTATTATATATATATATATAATTTTAAACACTTAAAGTTTATATTTTCATGTCAAATTTTATTGAAATAAATTTAAAACTTATAAAATTACCAAAAAATAAAAAATATATACACATAAAATATTAAAAAATATAAAATTCGGGTATCCGGATTAAAACCCGGCCCGGACCTGGACCCGGACCGGTTACATCCGGGTAGGGTCTGGTCATGGTAATACCCGGACCCGGCCCGGGGTTTTGCCATCTCTAGTGGGAACCAAGATTTTGGCCCAGTGAGGGCCATAATTCATAAACCACAAACTTTTATTGGGTATAACGTAAAAATCGGCAAAATTGAGGCGGCCAACAATGAGGATCATAACAGAGAAATTATGTGCCAGGCCATGACACACATAACGTAAATAGGAAGTTTAAACATAGAACATGCATGAAAACAGGTAAAATTTTTATTCAATACTTTAATTTTTTTTTTAACTTGATATTGGCCCTGATTGAGTTAAGCTACGGTGGTTGTGGAAAAAAAATATTATAATTATGAAATAAAAGTTAATAATTCATAATAAATATGACTTTTAAATAATAATTTTAAAAATAATAAAAAATATAAATTTTAATTACACAAGTGAAAAATCAAATCAACTTATTTTTAAAGTCACAACAGCTATTGTTTACTAAATATTTTAATATTTTAATTTTTAATCTACAACTATTTAATCTCAATTTCAAATAGGCCTTAGTGTTGATTTAACAAAAAAATGTACATGCACGATATGTTTGCATCTGAATTTATTTCGGTCTCTATTTAATTTGGTCCAATTAAATCTTACACTCAAGTGAACCTATTAAGCTTAATCAGTCCTAATAGAAGCATTCTCTGCATCCAAAACGAGTCTTCAATCATAATCGTTCACAACTTTCGTTGATGGAGATACCAATTTGAATTAATGTGACAACGACAACAAAATGGAAGACAAATCCATTGCGACATTGATGTTGAATTTTCTCATGAACAGCTTAGCGTGTCATTTAATTATCTGAATGGTTGGCTTTTTAATTGACATGATCAAAAGCCAATAATCATGCTTACAGCTCATTTTATCGTTTCTAGTGGGACATGGATTATCGCCTTAAACAGGCCTTTTTTTTTTTTTGAGAATTGCTAAATACGATTATTTTAAGCTAAATTCAATCTTTCAAAGTATTCAAAAGAAAACCTTCGAAATTCAAATAATTTTTTAATAGGAATATTTTAAACAAACCCCAAATATTTTGACATACTCTAGTACTACCCCTTTAATATTGAAAACTTAACATAACCCCAAATAATTAATGCTATCTAACATTTACTCCAATGATGTAGAAATATTCCGAGGGATGGTTCCTTTGAACTTTTATGTTTTCGATACTATATATCATTGTTTTGTTTAAAAGTGCTTTATATCATATGGTTATTTAACCTAAGACAATATCTAAAACATCAAAAGCAATATTTTACCATTGATATTATTAACTTTGTTGTGATCCTAATTTAAGAGAAAAACTTACCTTACGTTGAGCGGATTATCTTAGCATGCTAAGGTGATACACCAAACCCATCATTTGCCAAGTAGTGAGACTTATTAAACTTTTTACTTTAAAACTAGTGGGTCTCGTAACATAAAAATAGATTATCCTATTATAAGACCGACCAAATCTGTCAAAATGACATGTTGTTATTAGTATTCCACGCTATCTCGGTATGTTGATGTAGAATGACAAAACTTAGATTTTGGTTTGATAGAGGCCATTATAGAACGTAAAATAAAGCAGGCTTTAAGATTATTTCAGTAAAATGACGAGGCCGAGGCATTGTGGGGGCCACAATGGAGAAATCATAAATGATATCCTTGGCTGTATAGTAATATATAAAATTGAGGGGTACAAACGTAAAATTCACTAATGCTGCGTTTACTTTTTGGATTGGAGTGAGAATCCTGAGGAGTGGGAATCCTTGGATTAGGAGTGTGGAGTGGGAGTGAGAGTAGGGTGTTTACTTAGACTAAATAAAAGTATGGATTGTCAATCAGAATCCTAATTATTTGTTTACTTTGTCTTGGATTGGGAGTAAATTGTTTTAAATTACAATTTTATCCTTATGTACAGAATTATAATTTGTAATTAAAAAATTAATAAAAAATATATTTGAAAAATAAAATAAATATTTTATTATATTTATAAATTAATAATAATTACTAATATTCTTAATTATGTAAATCATAATTTTTTATTAATTTTAATTTAAATTATGTGAATAAAAATTATTAATAATAGCAACACAAATGAAATATTATTATTGATAATATAGTACAAAATTAATCTTTTTTTAGAATAAAATATTTATTATTATTAAATAAATAATTAATATTTATTAAAATTAATGTTTAATATTATTAATTTAAATATAATATTTATTTATTTTTATTTTATTAAATTTAATAAAATAAATATGATATAATTATTATTTTTAATAAATATGATATTATTTATTTTATTAAATATGTTATTATTTATTTTATTAAATATGTTATTATTTATTTTATTAAATATTATTTATTTATTTTATTAAATATTATTTATTTATTTTATTTTTATAAGGATAAAATGGGAAGAGGGGGGAGTAGATTCCCACTCCCACCTCTCCCCATGGGAGTGGGAATCCCACTCCCCACTCCAAAATTGGGTGGAATCCACGGATTCCCACTCCCACTCCCCCCTTTTTTAAGGTAAGTAAACACTGGAGTGAGAGGAATCCACACTCCACACTCCCACTCCAGAAAGTAAACACTACCTAAATATTAGTAAAATTTCAACTCATATATTTATTTTTCCACTAATATTTTTCCATTGTAATCTTGTGTACCTAGGTGCACCATGTTGAAGTATTTCCTGCTCATTTAATACTTGAATGATTAATATAATAAATAGGATTAACAATTATTATTTATGTCACGGTGACAAAAGCCACCGCTTGGTTGCGTTTTTGCCCTTACTTTTTCTTCACTTTTTCCACGGATTAGTACAACCTTATCTTTGATGTCTTGAAAATTTATTTACTAACTGACATGACAACTTTAAATCTTGTTTATGCAAAAGTTGTACTACTGTTCTGTAATTGCACAACTATAAAACTATTAATAAAGAGATTTTATTGCCTATCCTTTTAAAGTGCGATTAAGATATAGTAATCATGCATTTATTTTTAAAATTTAAATAATTATAAACTATATTTAAAAGTTTGCTCAAGAATAAGATCCTCTTCTAATTTAAACTTCTTATGAGTAGAAATTTATGTATTATCTAGTCATTAATTAAAGAAAATAAATCATATTCATATATTGTTATTATATAACACATGGTAAAAGATCTTTAAAAATTCCTTAGATTATGAGAAGATTTTAATTCTTCAATGACTCTATAATATTAGAATTCTATTAACTACTTAATCTTATAGGAGTAAATTTTATCCAAAATTTAGATATTTTGATCCAGCCTTAAAAAAGTCAATCATTTGAATTGTGATACGACTGAACTAAAATCTAATGCATATAAAACATTCATCAATCATATCAATTGTTAAATAAAATACAATTACAATGAAGATAGGGAGTTGAACCCTTCACCTTATGACTAGGAAAAAAAAAAAAATTTGTGTCACGATTATTAGTAAAAATTCCAAATTCAATTTGACTACCTAAACTAATTTAACAGTTAATTTACTAAAGTTACTTTAGTTTGTTATTCACCGACCATTGAATTTGTTGAAATTTTAAGATTTTTGTCAAGATTTTAAATAAAAAAAATTTAAGTGAAAGTATCCTAGGACTTTTAGCTTTTTTATTGAATTAATTTATTGGTATCGAATTTATACAACAAACTTGATTTTATCCACAAATGAACCACATTTTTTCAGATTCCGAAAAATCCTTGATTTCAAATTGATTCATAATCAACGAAATTTTAATTTTATGATTCTGTAAAAATGTATTCTTACTTCAAAGTAGGGATTTAGATTTTAGATAATATTTGGATTATATTATTGTTATTATTATTGAGTATGAGGGTTAATAGACAATTTTGCCAAAATATAAACAAAAACTAAATTAAAAACAAATTGCTTCAACACTCGTGAAAAATCTCACCATTGATAAATAATAACAAGAAAATAAATAACACAAATTGATGATGATGATGATGATAATAATAATGTTCATCAAATTATCCCTCAAATTCATACAATTAGTAAATCAATTTAAGTCACCGAATTTACAAGAGAGAATAATTAAAAAATTAAAAAAAAAACCTCTCATCATCCCTCCCTGCTACCTTCCAGAGTCTGATCGACTCGGGATGACTCAGCTAAACGGCGCTGTATCAGCCACCTCCCTTAACAAAAGTCACAAAACCCAGTTGATATTTTTAAATAATAAAAAAACCCACTAACCAACTCAATAATTAATTAATTAATAATTAATTATTATCCTAGAAATATAAAAATTATATATCTCTCTCTCTTTGTTAGTTTCATCCACAGCTCGGTATCTCAGCCGAGTCAACTCAGCCAAGCGCTCCACGAAGCAACGGCCTCGATTCGTTCAAAAACTGGAGATTGTTATCCCTCATGCCCACGTGGCAGCACCTCTGGACCTCCTTGACGCTCCATAACGGATCCGGGGTACCGGTTTCGGGGCGGGAGACGACCCGGAGGATCTCCTCGAACGTGGACTCGTCACAGGGGATAGTTAACGGGCCCACGTGGCTGAAACCGTACTCCTCTTCGGCTTGCACGAGGAGCTTCTTGAACATGGGGTGGTTCAGGTACGTCGCGCGCACGATGAACCTCCTAGAGCTGCTCCCCACGCAGACAGCCACGTGTCCCGCTGGAACATCGGACGGCGTCGCACGGGAGGCCGAGGCCGCTATCCGGGCCTTCCTACGCCACTGCCTCAGCATCTGACGGATCCTCACAATGTGACGGATTTTGTTGCACTTCGACATTTTCTCAGGAAAGTGAAGGAAAGTGTGGGAAAGTGGAGTGGTTTTGGTCTTAGTCTTGTTTTCAAGTGGGGTGGGAGAGTGGAGTTACATGGGGAGTGGGGAAGGGGGTATCTTATAAATGCGTAACACGATGAAAAGACGACAATGGCCTTGGTTTTTGAGATATTTACGAGATTATGTCTGTTGTTTGAGTTGGGAGTCTGTTGTCAAGGCCATGTGAGAAAAGGTAAGACAGTAACGTGGGATTAAATTATTATTTTTATTTTTAGTTTCTTGATAATTGTGTATGAGTTCAACTTCGTTTACAGAATGCTCTAACCAGAAATAATAGAAGAAAAAATGAGTGAAAAAGAGAATTAATGTTATTTTTATTATTTAATTGAATATAAAATTTATATTTTACGCTTTATTTTTTTTTCTTCTCTCCCTTATTTATGTTTTTTAAAATCAAACATGTGTATTTATTGTATAGTTTCGACATCATAAATAATTAAAAAATAAAAAAAATTCGTTATCTCAAGAGTGCTTAAACTTTGAGATATAATACTCATGAGTAACCGTTATCATAACTATAATTACATGTTCAATTATGTTATGAGTACTCTTAATTTAATAAAGTTTTGTATTATTAAATTGTTTATTATGTAAATTACATTTCTTGACACCCACTTAGAGCAGTCATTAGATTACACCTTTTGTGAAACCCAAAAATTATCATCTTTAATAACAATTTAGTTTGTCTTAATACGTTAAAAAATAAAGAGAAATTATCATTGCACCACCTCTCTTTTGTTTTATATTCATTCAACCACCACAAATTTTTAATATGTTCTTTGCATCATATTTCATTTTAAATATGTATCAATTAGCCACTTTTACACTAACACCGTTAAATAATTTAAACGAAATGATAATTTTATCCTTAAATAAATTAAAAAATCATTTCATTTTATAAAAACTTTGAAAAATAAAAAAATTATAATTATAAAAATATCCCTAAATTTAATAAAAATAAATCTCAAATAGAGGTGCTCAACTGATTTTTATTAAGTTTATATTTTGCAAAATTTTAATAATCATTTTTATTAAAATTATAATTTACAAAATTTTATTAAAATAACTGAATTTATTTATTAAAAATAAAAATCTCAAAATTTTAATAATTTAGAGATTTTTATTAAATCCCAAAATTTTGTAATTATTTGTCGTCAACATATTCTTTTCTGTGCGTTTTTGTCAAAAAAGAAGAAAAAGAAAGTATGTTAGGTGTGATAAATAAATTGATGCAAGCAATTTGATGGTGGACTATTTAGGTATTTGCAAGGAGTGTCCAAAGTAAAAATAAAAATATTAAAATTATTGAATGAGTCTACAAAATGGAATTTAGGGTGAAAATAGTCCCCCTCACTCTTACGATTGTTATATGTCATGTTATGATTAAAAAAAAAAGAAAAAAGAAAAAAGAATTGATGAAGTTCCGCAAGCTACAACATCGTATATTATATTTTACATGCATGGGTAACGTAAAATTTATTTTGCAATTAAAGCAAATTATGTTTTTATCAAATAAGAATATTAGTGTATTACATATTATATATATATATATAGTGGGCAGCCTTACCAAGACTTATTAGGTTTGGATTCTAATCTTAAGCATATGGAACATACTTGTAGTATATGTAGAAAACTAAAAAATTGTTTGCCATGTGTCTATGTTTTACTATTAAACGTAATGTTATTTGTAAGGTTATGTTTGGAATTGCCTTTAAACCTAAAATATAAACATTCATTAAGGTCGTCAAGGAAATATAATAAAAGATAGTATATATATGGTATAGAATTGTCGCTTTATTCTTTGAATTATTTCATTACATTCTATTCTATTGCCATAAATAAAATTTGTATTTGTGGTCATCTAATATTTGAATAATTTAGTGAGTGAAATTACTCATTCCCATATAAATACTTAATAATAATAATAATAATAATAATATAGTTGAAAAAAGTTGTGATCCAACTCAGAACTTCAATATTTCCTCATCCGTGCACTACATGATTCAAATTTTGGTTTGCATAATTAATAAGTTTTCTCCCTTGACATATTCAGTATATTCCTTTCAAATTCTTTCAATTGAGTAACCATATATATTGAGATATAATTTTTAAATCTCAAACGCCAGTTCAATTAATTCCACATTCAAAAATGGTAATTTGTTTCGTTCATTGTTATGCTCTCTAGCGATGCGATTTGGTGATTAGATTCCATTTGTCTTTGAAACGCAAAAACCCCATATGACCACTAAATACTAAAACCAGTAAAATTATCCCATATTAAAGCATTCTCCCTATATGATATAATTTCATTTTGTTTGTTAATTAAAGCATGAAATTGAAGTGCATGTGCTAATCATATTCTATGATGCAACTCCTTTTTTCTGTTTTCTTTTTTGTTATTAATTATATCACACTAGAAATCTTTTGAGACCAATCATGATTTCTTGTATTGTTTAATTATATAACCAGTATGGCTTGAACATTGGCTAAAGATAGGAGTCCTTAATTTGCTCATGCAACTTACAAAATATAAAAATTTGAGACGTTTAAAGGAAGTGAGAAGTACCATTTAAACAAGGGGTTGCATAACTTCATTGTTACCATCATTTATTGAATTTATTGTTAACTAAACCAATTTGTTTGTGTAATTTGAAATGTAAATGTCTAGTTTTTATTCGCTTACTTTTAAAAAAAAGAAAGCATCTCCTTAATTTGTTACAACATTAATTTAGTTACTAATTACGATATTTAATTTTTGGTTACTAATAATGAAAAATTTGCAACATGTGTAAATATACCTATTCAAAGTCGATACAGTATTTGAGTAATTTATTAACACTAAAATTTAAGAATTGCTATGTAGAGATACTCTAAATTTAAAGCCATTAAATCTAAAGTTCAAATGATTGTTAATTATTTCAACTTTAAATTTAATGGCTGCATTGCTTTAAGTTAGAGTATCTCTACTTATATATATTTATTTTATTTAAGTTTATTAATTGGTGATTGGTGATTGGTGATTGAAGAAAACCATCATTGCTTACTGCTGGTGACCATTGAATGAGCAACCAACATCAGTTTTGAATAACCATTTTTCAACAAAACAAATTAAAAGGTTAAAGATGAAAAGGACAAATATAAGAGATAGTATTTCATATATCTTTTTCTATCTTTTGCTTCTAATCCCATTATCTCCTGTCTCCCTGTATCTTTTAACATACAGTAATCTTGATTAAAATACTAAATAATGAAAAGATTTAGGGAATATTTGCTGGGGCCTGATTTGTGGACAGATTAGATGGGTTAATTTGGATCTAACCATACTTTTTGGACTGAGGAAGTGCTTCTCTGTAGAAAGAAAAGTGATTGTTGGCAGAAGCCATGGCAAAAATGTACTGTACGTCAAAAGACTGCCAGTACTCCAACCAACCCAACAATATTATGCTTGCAGCTTCTGCTTTCGTTGAAGCACTTAACAGTAGGGATGATGGCAATTGCGCCTGGAAGCTCGCCCAAATCCATTCACCAAAATTCATCCGTTGTGGATAATTTTACGGGTTGTGGGCGGGTTTGGTATTACAAATTAAAACCTGCACTTAAATGCGGGTGTGTTTGATATTAGTTCAATATCCGATAGATACCTGCATGGATACCAACTAAATCCGCAATAATTTTTTTAAATATTTTTAATTTAATTTTAATTTAAAAAATTTAAATCTAAAAAATATATAAAGAAAATAATGCAATTATGCAAAGTGCCAAATAACCTAAATGTTTTTGTATGGTCCATTTTTTTTAACTTAATGTATGAATTATCTCATTATTATAATTTTTTCTTCGAATCAATATTTGAAAAGTATTATTCTTTGGAAAATATTAATCTTAATCATTAATGTGGGCATCATGTTGGATGGGTGCTAATGATGGTGAATGAAATGAATGTCTTCTCTTGGAGCTTGTGTTGAATGATAATATGAAATATAATTGTTATTTTTATATATTAGCTTGTGATTTTTTTTAAAGGATTTGTGTATTTGATACTTAAATTTGAGAATTTGTGTTGGATTGATGTTGAAATTTTAATTTTCATTTACATTGGTTAAATTTAAAATTGAGTATATTATGTGGAATTTGAGGTTATTATTGTAAATTTATGTATTAAACATTTTGTGATTTTAAATGTATAAACCCGTAAAAAATCCGTCGGATACCATTATGGATTTGGTAATTGTCAAAACCAAGTTTTCTTAAAAAATTTAAAACCCGCTGTGGGTTACAGGTGGGTTTAGTAATTTAAATTTTGTGCAGGTTTAAGCTTAGTAATGGCAAACCCGCTGCAGGCGGTGCCCATTGCCATCCCTACTTAACAGCCACCATAAAAAATAATCTCCAGTTTACATAAGCTAAAAGTACCTCTTTCAAAAAGAATGAAGAAAATGCTAAAGGACCATAAGTGCCATAAGCTTTTGAAAATATTGCCATAATTTATTGTTTTATGGGCACAAAATGTGGTGCAGATCAAAAGCAAGAACCATTACCAAATATACATAGTCAATGCTTATAAAGTTTTTACATTTTCTGCAATAAACTTAATGGAGCCATTCTCCTATGGGAATGGGGAACTGTTGCTTGAAAGTGTTTTTAGTGCATTGAGGATGCTCTTGAAATCTAAGTTATTGTTATACGGGCATAAAGTGCATTTTGAGAAGAAAGGCATCAATCAAGGGAGTCAATAATATTGCTCTGGCTTCCCTTTTTGTTTCTTATTTCTCTTATAAAATATTGAGCCTCTCATATTTGGCCGTTCCATTTTTCTTCACTTTGCAGCTGGTGGTGGCCCATGCATGCATGATTATTCAAGATTTAATTGAGGCTTAAAATCTGTTGTCCCATAATCCAACTAACACCAATCATCTCAACAAGTACACATGCAAATGCATGCATCGAGCATTGAACATGGTGTCTTCTGTGGTTTTGAAAGATTTTCTTGTCATTTGTTCCAATATTCCGCGTACAATGGTTAAGGTCAAATTATTCATTATATTCTATGTTTTTAAGTCCAAATAGATGCACATCGCCATCCGCCTAGCTAATTCATACTTAAAATCTAATACAAGCGTTAAGAGTTGCAATCTGGAATTATCTCCTTAATACGCGTCCAGCTAATTAATTTTGAGTAGTTCCTGTCACGCCAAGAGATAGCATGGGTCCGTTTGTCCCTGATTTAACTTGATACGATGTAGAAGCAGTGGATTACAACTTATGCTCAAGAGTTAGCTTAAAAATTAATTAACGTATTTACCATGATGTGAGATTATCTCTTTCAGAGTGTGGTTGTTTCTTGATTCTTCAAAAGCCATTTGATTAATTTTGTATATACAAAGATTGATTTGTTGAGATTTTAGGGTTAGAAACTAAAAGATAATTCTCATTCTGAAAAGAGTTTTCACTTTGTTTTTCTTAAAGTTTCTTTTGCTTTTGGTTGCTAGCTCCTTTTTGCGGTCATTCTTCTCGAAGCCTAAACTTCTCTTCAACTACTAGCTTATTGCTGATATTTTCAGTTGAAAGTGCTTTAATTTCCAGCAAATTTCCAGCAAAAGCTAAGACATAATTTATGCACCCAATAGGAAGAACAGAACGATCAACAACAAGCCAATGGGACAGGTAAACTGAAATGTCTAGTCAAGGCTCAGGTAAAGGAAAAGGAAATGTACCAACTGCATAAACCTGCTGTCTGACCAGTAAACATAAACTTAAATAATAATTCATCATCATGACGGCATTTGTTTAATGCAAGTTAAACTCACCATATCGCAATCCAAATCTTTTTAAAGATTTATTTTATAAATTAAGAATAATTTTTTCACTATTATCAAACTTGAATATCAGTGTTATGTTACTCATAATCCGACAGAACAAAATTTGAACTCACTTCACCAACTTCAGGAACAGAAGATTGGGAGATGTGGAAACAAGTCCACATAATAAAATTAAAGCATCATCAATAACTTGAATTATTGTTTATACAAACATAAAAGACCTAAGTGAAGGGTAGTAGATCAAAACTTTTTAGAACAAAATTTTTTTATAGTCATTGCAACTTATTTTTTATCGAAAACGATGTGCCCCCTTTTTTTCCCCCTCCATTTTACAGGAGTAAATGAAGGACTAAACCCATAGCAGAAGTCAATAAGGGTACACAATTACGTGTCAATTGAGTTAACTGTACAAGATTGGGCTACCCTCAGTTTTTTACCTAATGTTTTAATAAGAAGTTAAGTTTATGGATTTCTTTACGAATTTACATGTCACAAGACGTCAAAGACATATAGTCCCACGCAACTAAGAATAATAGTAATATATTTTGTGCTGTAATTAAATTAATATTTCTGAGCTTCTATATATTATCAAAATCAATATATATTTCAATCCTTTTGATTTGTTTTTTCTTTGATTGGAGTAATCAGCATCATACATTGACTGTCTTTTGGCGTAGAAATCAACTGATGTGATTGTTGCTTCTTTAATTTGTTCACTATAATATATGATCTGATTAGATTCTCTGTGTCATTGAAGGGCAAAACCCCATTTGCCCATATGGTCACGAAATCCTAAAACCGCTTAAAATGATCTTGGCTTTAATTTCCGAAGTTGCCTTCATTTTTTTTGCTAATGGCATGCATGCAAAATTGGAAGTGCATGTGCTGACTGCTGCTCATATATATTATACAATATTGATCATTTTTAAATATTCAAGATTAATCAATTATAAAAGTGATTAAAATAGTTGAAACTGAAAATTTGAAACACTTGACGACATGATATATACAATTCACTTTTTCCAAAACGCATTTGTTTGTTAATTATTATTTCGTTTTCTTCTAATCCAAGGATCTCTTTGTCTCCCATAATCTTCTAGTACAAATATAATCTTGATTAAAATAGTAAATAATATACGATTTAGGGAATATATGCCGGAGCCTGTTTATTAGAACTCATTAGATGGGTCATTTTTGGATCCAAGCATACTTGCAGTACTGGAAAAGCTTTGCAGCAAGTGCTTCTGTGTAAATAAAAAGTGATTGTTGGCAGTTGTCTAGGCAGCAATGTATTTTACATAGAAGCACAGATTGATGCCACCCTAACCAACCCAACATTACCCCTTCTATTGCTTTAGTTGAAGCACTTAACTGCTGCCATAAATTAATCAAACAATATACAAAGCTATATATATTTGACAGATAGATATCATAGATTATGTGTAAAACAGAGCTCATTCATGGAACTTATCTTCTATAGCTAGCTATTACAGGCTAACAAAGTTTATAATTTTGTATATGGGCACAAAGTGAAGTGCAGATCAAAAGGCAATTAGGCAAGCGCGCATCAGTATTCTGTACGGTCTTTACCACCCATATAAAATATATTGCAGGCTAATAAATTCAATTAGTTAGTGTATGCATGCTTTGGCTACTTCCTACTTGTACTTCTTTCGATCTCTAATTTCTCTGTGAATAGAGTCGTTCAATCTTTTCTTCTCTATCTAAAACCATTTTGGTCAGGGATTCATATAGAATGAAATAAGGTCATATTTGGTCTTGAGTTATTGTGGCTTCTAAACAATAATTGTTGTGAAAAAGAAAAAACTATAGTAGTGAAATAAAAGTTGGTAATATATGGTAACTATAACTTTTAAATAATAATTTTGACAAAAATAATGAAAATATTATATATTTTTCATCATAAGCATGTGATAAGTCAATTGAACTTTAAACAAGAGCAGCAACAAGTGTTTGCTAGTAACTTAAAAATTACAACTACCTAATATCCATAATACTAAATAAGGCCTACGTTGATGTTATTGATCATTAATCAGAACGAAAGGGTTTTTGATCTATTGATCGAACTATACATATTTCAACAATCAACTAACACTTGAATTGTAGATTCATTTTTATTTATCCAAAAAAATAAAAATAAAAACAAAAATGATCCTACTTTTGTTATTGATCTGGTCTCTGATAGGGTTGGCAAAATCTGGATCCGGATTCGGATTAATAATTTTACATTCGGATCCACCTCTAGATCCGCAAAAAATTATGCGGATTCGGATGCGGGTAATATCCGTAATGGATGCAGGCAGATATTCCGGATATCTGGATCCGCAAAAATTAAAATTTAATAATTTAATATATAATTTAAAAATTCAATAATTTACTTAATAATATCAAATAAATTCCAATCATAATTTAACAATGAATAATTCAACATGAATAACATACAAATAATCTCATAAATCTACAAATAAAATTTAATTTTTCATTTTTTATTTAATTTTTAATGTATATTTTTAATTTAAAATAAAATTCAATAATTTACCTAATAATATCAAATAAAATTCAATCATAATCCAACAATTAATAAATCAACATGAATAATATACCACCACATAATAAATCCACAAATAAAATTTATTTTTAATTTTTCATTAAATTTTTAATATATATTTTTAATTTAATTTGAAATTTAAAATAAAATTTATCTGGATCCGGATATCCGGTTTTCCGGATGCACTTGCATCCGGATCCGTGCGGATCCCCATCTTCCACATGCAGATCCGTATTTTTTAATATGCGGATTCTAATTTTTCCAGATCCAGATCTTCCGGATATTTGGGGGTCTGGGCCGGATCCGGATTTATTTGACATCCCTAGTCTCGGATCAAAATTTTTCCTTTCGGCTTCAAGAAGTGGGCTGTAAATGATGCACGAGATTGCCTTATTCAGAAGCCGACCAATGAGAAGCCCAATCTAGCTCCCAAAATAAAAAATGTCATAAAGTATTATAAAATTGTTAAGTTCATATTATCTCATTGCAAATTGACTAGTTTCAAATAGTTCCTTTTACTTTAAAAAAATCTTAATCTATCCTCATTTTTATTTAGAAGACTAAAGAAAAAAAAAATATTCATCAACCCACCTCCATTTTTCTCTTTTCTTTGGAACAAAAATAGCGATAATTTAGTGCTTTTAAAAGTAAAAAATGAGAATTTAAAGATAGGCAATTAATAAGAAGGATAATCCGAAATTTATCCATTGTAAAATTATCATGAATGATATCGAGGATGTAATTATACCTACAACAATCGATTATTGTGTAAAAAAAGGACCTTTTATTAAATAAGACAGTTGGATGTAATTAAGATCAAATAGAAATTCAAAATAATTATAAAATGAAAATTCAAAATTAGAAGACTGACGTCTTTGTTAGGAGTCCTAGTGCAATTTAAGGTGCGTTTGAGATTGAGGTAACTTTTAAGATATAACTGTTGTGGAAAAAAAAACTGTAACTATGGAATAAAAATTAATAATATGTAATAAATATAAATTTTAAATAATAATTTTGATAAAAGTATTAAAGATATAATAAATTTTTCATTATACAAGTGAAAAATCGTATCAGCATAGCTTCTAAGCTACAACAGCTAGTGCTTACTAAACACTTTAGTACTGTAACTTTTAAGTTACAACTGTCCAACTTCAATTGCAAACGCACCCTTAGAAATGAGGAGTTAAATTGTTAGACAAATTTTGATACATATAGCTCGATAGAATAAGTTAAGTCATAACACAAACAAATGGATTGTGAAAAAAATGCACCATTCCTTTAATTTTCATTCTTTTAGTATTTTTTTTCCAATAAAAGTCAAATAAATGGAAATAAAAAGAAAGTACCATTTTATTAGTAATAAATTTTTTTCTAAAATATATTCCAAAAGACTCTTTTGCCCTTAAAACTTTTTAAATATGTGAAAAAGACAATTTCGTCCACTTAAATGAACAAAAATAACAAAAAGTTATTTACAAGATTGGCCATGCAACACCCATATGAAAATTATAGGTTAACTCTTCACATATTTATATCTATTTTATTAATTAAAATATTTAATTATATATAATTAATGAAATTTTAATTAGTTAAAGTTAAATCAACAACTAATCAAGGAGAAAGACGTGTCACTCATTAATTGGTTGATAAATTTTCAATATTAAGACTTTGTTTCATATAACTTTTTATAGAGTTTATCTGAGTAGAGATTTTACTTATAGAGCTTTTATAAGTGAAGCTTAGAGTTGTTTGGTTAGCTTTCATAAAAAAATCATCAAATCACTTTATTAGACTAGGTATTGAAAGTTAAGTTATGAAATGAATAAAATAAAATAATAAAATAAAGTAAGAATACTTTAGACAATTTAACTCTTTAAAAAGACTACAAACCTCACTTACAAAAGTCTAAAATTTAAGTTTTTGCTAATAGATGTTAAATAACTTATTTATTAATCTCTAAAAGATTCAAAATACAACTAAATAATACTAAAACTTTTAGAAAAAAACTTATAAAATTAGATAAACACTTATGACTATTAGATAAATTATACCAAATATGCACTTAATCTAAATTTCTTTTAAACACACATATATTTATATTTATATTCATATCAATTTTAATAAACTTATACCGATTACAATATTCAATTTAATGAAAATAAATAACTATTTTAATTAATTCAAGTAAAGCATCAATAAAGGGAGTCAATAATGCTTTAGCCTTTATTCCCCTCCCCCCCTCAATATTTCTGTTAGCAAATATTGAGCCACTCACATTTTATCTTTATTTTTTTTCCCCTCTAACAACTGCTGGCAATGCATGCATACATAGTGTTTTTTTTTTTGAGTTACCGATATATCAGAGATCTTATGATATTTACATCATATATCTATTTAGACTATAATATGATAACTCAGATAACTGCTTGTTGTGCAAATTTTATTGCACAAGTGCATGAAACTATTGTAATATAGATTTATGGTGACGAATATTGATCTCACGAGGAGGTAGATTTAATTATGTGCAAGGTTAATTTTCCAAGTGCATTTGTGAATTGGTTGGATGTGATTTTTTAGCAGTACTAAGATAAAAATGGCAGAATAAATTAACAATTCAAATTAAACACTTAAGTCTCAAGATTTACACTCAACACTTCACCATGGGCTTAATATTCTTTTTTAATTCTAATTAATTTATGAGGAGGTTACTTCGTCTGTTTATAGTCTTTATTCTGGTAAATATGGTATCAAACACTCATTGTATCAGAGGGAAATAGTTTTCTACTAAATATAGTGTTAAGTATACGTTGTGCCAGGTTATAATAATCCTATTATCGACAATGTGGCAAGACTGTCCACTAGATAACTTAAATGCATCCTTTGTCAATACTGAGTCAAGATGCACCACTAAAAATGACATAATAAATTAATAATTCAAATTAAACAGAAGGTAAGATTGAAGATATATTAGTGAAAGTGGACAAGTTTATTTTTCCAATTGATTTCATAGTACTAAATTTTGAAGCAGATAAAAAAATGCCTATCATTTTAGGCAGACCATTCTTAGCCACTGGAAAAACTCTAATTGATGTATAAAAAGGAGAACTAACTATGAAAGTTAACAATCAATATATTACATTCAATATGCTCAATGCTATAAATTGTCTTGATGATGTTGAAGATTGTAATTTTGTTAGTGATATAGATTTCGTTGTAGCAGAGAGATTAACTAGTTGTTGTAGAAAAAAAGAAATCAAGGTTGCAACATTTGAAGAACTTGGAGATGAACATTGAGACCTTGAAACAATTGACATAACATGGCCACGAGAAAACAACCCTTCAAAGCTGACAAGCAAATTGAATTTCTTGACCTTTAAACAGAGAAGTAAAACCTTTTATTCCTTTTATTGAGTCACATCTTCTTTTAGGGTTAGAACCTTTACTTTCACACTTGAAATATATTTTTCTTGGTGACCATGACATACTTCTTGTAATCATTTCATTGTCTTGGAATGCAAAACAAGAAAATAGCTTAGTGGCTGTATTATGGAAATACAAGAAGGTCATTAGATGAACTATGTCAAATATAAAAAAAATGAGCCCCTCTATATGTATGCACAAGATTTTGTTAGAATATTGCTACAACAATTCTATAGAACAATAGAGAAGATTAAAACCTTTCATGAAGAAAGTTGTGAAGAAAGAGACCATCAAATGACTTGATGTTGGAATCATTTTCCCAATATTAGACAGCTCATAGGTGAGCCTAGTACAATGTGTTTTAAAGAAATGTGAAGTGACAGTTGTAACAAATGAAAAGAATGAGCTTATTCCTACAATGAAAAGAAAGGGCTTATTTGTACGAGAACAGTAACTGGATAGAGAGTCTATATGCATTATAGAAAGTTAATAAGGCCACAAAGAAGGATAACTTTCTATTGCCCTTTTTAGATTAGTTGCCAGACAGACTTACTGGAAATGAGTATTATTGTTTCTTGGATAGATACTCAGGCTATAACCAGATTGCTATAGCACAAGAAGAACAGGAGAAGATAACATTCACTTGTCTTTACAAACCTTTGCCTTAGAATGGTGTTATTTGGCCTGTGCATTATCCAACAACTTTCCAAAGGTGAATAATATCCATTTCTTCAAATATGGCTGAGTAAACACTTGAGGTATTTATGGATGATTTTTTTTTTAGAAAATCATATGATGATTGTTTACATAATTTAGAAAATATGCTTAAAGATATAAAGAGACGAACTTAGTATTGAATTGAGAAAAGTGTCATTTCATGGTACAAAAAGGGGTAGTCTTAAACCAAATATTTTTAGAAAATGGATAAAGGTGGATAAGGCAAAAATAGAGGTGATTGATAAACCTCCACCGCCCACTTCAGTTAAAGGCATAAGGAGTTTATTAAGGCATGCTGCATTTTATAGAAGGTTTATTAAGGATTTCTCCAAAATATTAAAACCTTTATGCATGTTGCTGGAGTATGAGAGGCCCTTTAATTTTAATGAGGATTGTTTGAAGGCCTTTGTTAAGGTAAAGAAAGCTCTTGTTACAGCACTAGTTATTATAGTACCTGATTGGAATATATCTTTTGAGTTGATATGTGATGTTAGTGATCATTTGGTTGGAGCAGTGCTAAGGCAGAGGAAGGGCAAGATTTTTCATTCCATTTATTATGCAAGTAAGACTCTAACTAATGCACAACTTAATTATAACCCACGAAAAAGCAGTTGTTGGCAGTTGCCTTTGCATTTTATAAATTTAAAGCCTGTAAGAATTGAATAAAAGCACTTTTTGATCTAATGTAAAATATTTTCTGATATTTTTCTTGTCATGAAATGCTTTCATTCCCTGCTTGTAAATCTTGACATTTTTATACACATAATTGTAAATTTCCTCAAGTTCTACTAATTGTAATTTCCTTTTCAAACTAGCTTGTTGTATTTCAAAGTTGAATTTCTTGATGGCTTAATATGCACGATGCTCGAGTTTCACAGGCAGGTGATAAGCTTTCCTAAACACTAGCTTGTAGGTATGACATCCTAATAAAGTCTTAAAAGCCATTCGATGTGCTCATAGTGCATCATCGAGTCATAAGAACCTGCCTTTTTTGCCTAGTTCCCGTCTTTTCTAATACATGCTTTATTTCTCTATTGGAGATCTTGACTTGGTCACTAGTTTATGGATGATATGGGATAGCCATTCTGTGTGTGATAAAGTACTTTGCCAAAGGAACTTTAAATGATTTATTGTAAAAGTGGATATCATCATCACTGATTATTGCCCTAAGGAATCCAAAGTGCGAAACAATATTGCTTCTTAAAAATTGTCCCTATGTTATGATTATTAGTTGTGCACAAAATTGTTTCTACCCACTTTGATACATAGTTAGTAGCAACCAATATGCATTGATGGCAAAAAAAAGAGGAAATGACCTCATGAAGTCAATTTCCCACACATCAAAAATCTTGACTATCAAAATAGGGTTTAATGGTATCATATTTCTTCGTGCAATGCTTCCCATATGTTGACATCTATCACATGAAGAACAAAAAGCGTAGGTATCCGAAGATAAAGTTAGCTAATAGAAACCACATTATAAGACTTTAACAACTATTTTCTGGGAACTAAAATAGCCTCCACAACTTTGTTTATGATGTAATGAAAGGATGTTTTGAAATTTGCTCTTTGGGATTAATCATCTGACAATTTGATCCACACAATACTTTTTTTTTTAGTTCTTGATCCACACATTACTTAAAATAATAAGGATCATCCTAAAAGAAATTCTTTATTTTCATAAAAAAATTTGACTTTGTTCTACTTAGTTCAATGATTTGGAAGTTGACCTGTAAAAAGGTAGTTGACCATACTCATTAGTTATTCATCTAGAAATGATTCATTTAATATGGTTATAGAATTATGTCAAAATTGAAGTGAGAGAGATGATTTGCTATCACATTTTTTGTGCCTTTCTTATCTTTGAATTCAAGGTCAAATTCCTGTAAAAATAAAACCCAGCGAATTAGCCTGACCTTTGCATCTTTCTTTGTAAGAAGATATTTGAGAGCAATGTGATATGTGAATACAATTATTTTACATCCTATGAGATAAGCTCAAATTTTTTCTAATGTAAACATTACTGCTAACATTTCTTTTTCAGTGGTTGAGCAATTCAACTGTGCGCCATTTAATGTCATATTAGTGTAGTAAATGACATGGAGAATTCGATCAACTCTTTATCCTAATACTGTTCTTATTACATAATCAGATGCATCACACATGAGCTCAAAAGATAATTTTCAGTTTGGGGCATCAATAATGGGTGATGAGGTCAACAGCACCTTTAATTTTTTAAATGCCTCAAGACATGAATCATCATAAATGAAAGGTACACCCTCAGCAAGTAACTTGCATAAGGGTCTAGAAATCTTACTAAAATCTTTAATGAAACGCCTATAAAAATAAGCATGCCCAAGGAAATATCTTACTTCTCTGATTGTTTTAAGTGGAAGAATATTGAAAATGAGATCCACATTGACTTCGTCAACTTTAATACCTTTGTTCGAAATGATCTGACCTAAAGTAATATATTGTTTTACTATAAAATGACACTTTTCTTAGTTCAACGTCAAATTCTTCTCTATACATCTCTGAAGAACTAGTATCAGATGATACAAATGCTGATCAATAAATCATCAAAACTAAAAAATTCATCCATAAAGACTTTAAAGAGCGTTAGACCATATTAGAAAAAAGCTTAACATGCATTGCGAAATGTGACAAGTGCATTGAATAATTCAAATAGTATTCTCCTATATGCAAAAGTATCAAAAGGGCAAGTGAAAATAGTTTTCTTTTAGTTTTTTGGTGCTGTCGGAATTAGGTTGTATCTTGATTAACCATTTAGAAAACGATAAAATTCATCACCTATTAATCTATCAAGCATTTGATCAATAAATATTAAAGAAAAATAGTTTTTTCACGTGACAGAATTCAATTTCCTATAACCAATGATATGCTCCACCCTACTGTCACTCCAATGGGTATTAATTCATTGTCAACATTGGTAGCTATTGTGACTCTTGACTTTTTGGGAACAACTTGCTAAGGGTAGAAGGAAAAGTATAATCAATTAATTTTTCAACTAAATTTACATCAACAATTCCTTTATCTGTATTACGAGGTTGCATGACAATGTTAAAAATTCACCTTTATGGTCATGTTGCCAAAGGACAACTAAATATTTTCAGTCTTACATTGAATGTGTGCATCGACAGTTAATTTTTCAACTAAATATACATCAACAATTTCTTTATCTGTATTTCGAGGTTGCATGGCAATGTTAAAGATTCACCTTTATGATCATGTTGCCAAAAGACAACTAAATATTTTCAGTCTTGTATTGAATGTGTGCATCGGCAGTTACTACGAAAGGTTGACCTAGAGTAATAGGATGTGCTTCTTCGAGTCCTGCATTGTTTGAGTGTCAATCACAATAAAGTCAATACGAAAATAAAACTTGTGTACCTGGATAAGCATGTTCTCAATAATACAACAAGGTATTTTCATCGATCGATTTGTAAGTTACAACAAAACTAGAGTTGGATATAATTTTCTTAATTTAAGTTTCATGAATACTAAGCAAGGTAAAAGATTTATCCTAACTCTTAAGTCCAACAAAACATTCTCAATTATATGGTTTCTAGTACTACATGAGATAGTGGGAAAGCTTAAGTCTTTGTATTTTAGAGAAATTTTCTGTTAAAGAATGGAACTAATATTTTCTGTTAAAAAGACCTTCTTTTGAACATGAATACTTCTATTTCTAGTGCAAAGCTCTATAAGAAACTTAGCATAAAAAGGCACTTGTTTAATAGTGTTAAGCAAAAGGAAGTTAACAAGTACTTGTTAAAGATTTTCATAATCTCACTTGTAGAATTTCCTTCTTAGTTTTAGCTAACCTTTGAGGAATAAGAGATTTGAGAATGTATTTTCATGGCCTACTTCCTTCTTTTTCCTTTGGTGATGAGTCCTCAAAGTTTAAAAGTTTAATTTAAGTTGTCTTTTTCATCAACACCTCTATTTTGTTATTGACTTCTTTGCCTCTTTGCAAAGTCATGATGGCTTTTACCTCTTTACACTGCTGGGGCCAACTGATACTAACTTAATGTACTCTTTTAGAATTGGGCACTGGTTGGCTTATGAATTTGTCTTTCTCAACATTCGTCGCTAAGGTTTGAACTAAAAAAGTAAGTTGACCCAGTATCTTTTTGAGGTTCGAAATTGATTGGGCTTATGAATTTATGCCAGCTCTTATCTTATTCCGTAGCTTATCAATTGTGCGATTTTGTTGTTCCAGCACATAGTGAGTCAAATTTTTGAAATTTTAGAGTGCCTCTCCCCGTGTTTTGATTTGTGAGTAGTTTTGATTCTGATTGTACTATCTAAATGGTAGCTAGCACATTTGAAAAGCTTGAGAAACTGGTTATACTGGTGCTGATGGAGCTGGGCTTGTTATTCCATTTTGTTAGAATCTGTGAGATCATGAAAAATTAGGATAGTTTTTCTATAATAGATTGTAAGTATTGGAGTGAGGGTTGTAGTTTGACTACTCTCTCATCACATTAATAGCATTGGCTAGATCTGGGTATGAATTATGGTCAAATTCATTATAGGCAAGTATCTTTGTTGACTCGCCAACGTGGACTTCATTTACTCATGTTATTTTTCTCACATTCCTAAATGACCAGCTTTGCTATTAAGAATTATCTGCTTGTTACTGGAAGAAATCCCAAATTTTTTATACTCTTTTAGATATTAGCTCACCTTCACATGCTGTTATTAGCCATTCTTGCACATGTGTCAATAGTCTCTCTAAGAAGTATTGACATTAGTGCCATTTCCTATACCCATGATGTTGACACTTTAAGAGTAGCCCGTTGATTTGCTCTCATACTTCAAAAAATTGCTCGTTCTCTCTCAAAGTATTTATTTAAAAATTTAGTTACCATTTGTTCCCATGATATGATACTATTGGCGGACGATATATTAAACCAAGAACAAACTCTAACTTTTAGAGAAAATAGAAACAATCTAAGCTCAACATCTTCATTTGAAGAATTTTCATATTTAAAACTTTTGCAAACAATATAAAAATCATTCAAATGATTGTATGAGTCTTCGTTTTCTCTGCCATAGAATGATATAAGATAATTTAGTACACTAAGTTTTAACTCAAAACTCTTAGCAGCTACATTTAGATATCTTATATATGATGTTCTCAAATTAGCTAAAAGATTGAAAATAATCCTTAAATGACCTTTCTTGTGGTGCTTGTGATTGTTGTTCCAAATCTATTTCAACTTTATCCCAAATTTTAACCTTTGATGCAATATGTCTATGTGTGCGAAGTGTCTTTTCCAATTTAAGGTTTACACTAGATCATGTGATCGTGACCTTCGACCGTGCATGCAAATAACATATAAAAATTTTGATGTCCGATTTTGTTAATTGTAAAATGACCAAAGTAGCCCTCAAGTACATGAAATACTCAAATTATAACAAAACACATGCAATCAAAGTTTAAAGCACTTAAACACATAAAAGTAAAAATATGAGTGAAACTGGAGCACAAAATGACAAATTTTTCCTTTATAGATATTAGAGATGGCAAAAGTCCGGGTCGGGTCCGGGTTTGGGGGTGCCCGGGACCTGCCCGCATGCCACACATAGCTGCCCGGATCCGGACCGTGCCCGAATTTTTTTTATGCGGGCCGGGCATATGCCCGGCACTATCCGGGCACGGGCTTTTCATCCGGGTTTTCTCTACCTGCATTTTGAATTAAAAAGAAAAAAATAAATTGTTATGACATCTTAATAAGTCACAAAGCCGTTCAACTGCTTCAGCAAGCTCATGAAACATCGAGCCACCACCCACTGGTTATAGCAATACTGCTGCAGGTGTTGCAGCGTTTTGCTGATGGATGAGTCTTATTCAATCCTTTGGCATGCCATTCAAATGTAATTTCGATAAAATGTTGTGGACAACACTGATAACAATGAGAATAAAGATAATAAAAATTTTAAAGATAGTGGAAGAAAATGTTGATCAAGTGACAACCGAGACATATTTCACATTCTTTTGAAAATGGAGCAATCTCAGGAATACAAAAGCCTGCTGGGATTCCCGACTTCATAATAAGCATAAAGTGAACCATCACAAACAAACCACATCAAGATCAGCAGCCTTCAAGAACAGAGAACCAATCAAGTAAGCCCTTGTAATAGAAGGGAATCTTGAGGTGTGAATCTGTTGCTAGTTTGATCTGAACAACCAAAAAGGATTTAACTTCTACACACCCATCCTGTTCCAGACCGTCGGATTCGGAAGCGAGGTGTCTCTGCTCTCTGCCGTTATCACTGGGCTCGTCAACGTGTTCAATACGTTGGTCTCGGTTTACGCGGTGGATAAAGCCAAAAGGAGAGCACTGGTGCTCGAAGCCGTGGTGCAGATGTTCATCATGCAGAGCATAATTGGCATCATTCTAGCAATATGGTTGAAGCCGCCGCAGCAGCAAATTGTTTCAGTGTGTGTGTTTTGTGTTTCTCAAGTCTCAATTACTCACGATTTAGGGTTAGGGCAATTGGGCAAAATGGTTTTTTCGCATTTTATATTTTCTGCTCTTTTTTTTTTTTTACCTTAACAAAAACCGGGCATAGTCCGGGTTCCGGGTTCTTGGTGCTTGTGACCGAACCCGTGCCCGGAAACAGCCGGGTATTGATTTTCAATGACCGGACCCGCTTTTTCCTTCTATCCGGTCCGGGTAAACATGCTGGGTCCGGTCCGGATCCGGTTCGGGCGGGTATTTTTGCCATCTCTAATAGATATGCATTCTTTAGCATTCAACACTACTCTCATAAATACTAAAGAAATATATATCATTATCCACAAACTAATGGGAAAAATATCTACTTCCACCTAATTTTATTTTTATGAGGAACATGTAAGAGCCCTCAAAGAGACTTCAACTGCAAAGCCCATACCTCACCACTCTCCTAAAGGCCGAGGGGCCATGCATGCATAGATTACCTGAGTTTGAGGCATAAATCTATTGATCCACAATCCAACTAACACTAGACTTGCTTTCCCCTAACATTCTCTTTAGAAATCCAATAGTTAGACATGAATTCACGGTTTAAAAAAGTTGAAAGAAAATCTTACTCCTAGCCCTTTATTTCATTCAATTATTCATTTACACTGATAATATTTCTTCAAATGCATGAACTTATAGACCCACTTCTTACATATATAAGAGATAAAATGAAAGTAATGAGCCACATACACAACATAGCTATCTAGACCACTAATAAGCCACACACACAACATAGCTACCAAGACCACTAAGCCCTTAAATTTACAACTTATTCAAAAAGGAAAAAACACAATACAAATGCTTATTATCAAAGAGAGAATGAGAGAACCTCTACTCTTTGTCGATGAAAACATGAATTTAATTATCACTTTCAACTTTATTATCAGCTTTCAACCCGTCACTGCCGGAGGATTTACTTCGGGTTATTTAGGAGTTTACAACGGATGGCTTATTGTCGCCGTGTAGAAATACATTTAGCCTTGGGTCAAAATTCTTGGCAAAATATTTCACTTCGGAAGACTTGTTACCACTGTATAAAAATATATCTGGCCTTGTGTCAAACTTCTTGGCCAAGGATTTAACTTCGGATGATTTATTATCGCCACGAAAAAATAGGCTTGGCTTTAAGTCAAAACTCAAAAGGTATACACTTCAAATGGTTTATTATGGCCATTTAAAAATACCATGGGCTTTGGGTCAAAATACTTGTCGAAAGATTTAACTTCAGATGGTTGATTATTTGTGTTGCATTGAAAATAATTGGGCCTTGGGACAGAATACTTGGCAAACGATTTTACTTCGGATGGTTGATTATTGATGCCATATTGAAGATAGTTGGGCCTTGGGTCAAAATGCTTGTCCAAGGATTTTACTTATAGATGTTGATTATCAAGGCGCATTTAAAATAATAGGGTCTTGGGTCAAAATGCTCGTCAAAGGATTTCAATAGTTGATTATAAATGCCGTACTGACAGTAATTTGGTCTTGGGTCAAAATGTTTTGCAACAGATTTAATTTCAGATGGTTTGATTATTGTTGTCGCATGCCTTCGAATACTATATATATTTACGATATGAATTATTTATCCTCTCTAATATTTGATATTTTTGATATTTTGAGGGTTTGAACTGTTACTCTTATAATTATGAGGGCAATGGGTCTAGCACTTAAAAGACGAAAAATCACAGTTCTAAATTTTATTTCTTATGCTGCATAAATCAAATATATAGAGACCACACTTTTGTCACTTTTGTCGCCTTGTACCACTAAAAAGTTTATAGGCCTAAAGAAGATATTAAATACAAACTGAAAATTTACATGATAAACAAATTATACACATTAGATTTTGTCATGTTTTTGCATTAAATTTTGTTTAATAATGTTTATAAAACAATGATTATTTTTTTATTTGAAAATAGTTATACATATTCAATCGATATAATTTTTTATTTCATAATCATTGCACAAAGAAAAAAATTAAAATATTTAAACAACTGCTAATAATTTTATATTGATATTTATCATTGTTTATTTTACTTATTTATTTAGTTTTAACAACGATATGTACAAGAACAAAAAGATAATTCTAAAATGTTATACATATAATGTAACCATTGCAAAATAATTTTCATCAAAATTATACTAAACACATTTTCACTATTTGCATTTTTTTCAAGTAAATTGCTAAACACATTTTACTCTTTTCATTTTAAATGTTAGTTTCAAGACAAATTACCAAACAAATTTTTATTTTCATAAAAAATTAATCATTCTTATTTTATAAATGAAATCCGAAAACACCATTTAGAAAACAATAAAAAAGGCACTGGAAACTGCAGATGCTCCAAATATGTTTATTATGACATTGAAATTAGAAAGAATATACACACCATGGGTGCAGAGAACAGATACTGGCTTCATGTTCTCAATAATTCTTAAAGATCAATTCTGGGTTTGTATGAAAGCCATACATCTCTTAAACTGTATATATATAATCGAAAAATAAAGAGGACTTTGACAAACCATGCTTCATAACGATGCTCGTAAATATAGATGGCAGTTCGGGTTGGCGGGTCAGGTTCGTGATGCGTTGTCTGCTATGTTAAGTCGCGTCAAATTTTAACTAATTCAAAATTAACCTACGAATCCATTTGTCAAATTGTGTCAAGAATATCAAACCTACGAATCCATTTATTATGTCATTATCCTATTACACATTGTAAATTTTAAATTTTTTATTAAAAATATTTCAATGTGTTTTTATTATAAATTCTCAAAATTTTGTACTACTGCATTTTTAATTTCTAATCAATTTTATTTTAAACATAATAAATATTTTTTAAAATATGACAAATGTAACACATATCTATTGACTGAAATATAAATCAATATAGTATAATTAATTAATTGAATAATCAATTGTATCGGAAATTCTAAACTCAAATCTGCCATAATTATTAATTGATTTAACATTCTTATAAAATTTGACAACCCAAATTTATTCATGATGCATTCATATCGAATTAAGAGGTGGTGTCAAAGTTCACCGGCTCCCACCCACTTAATATAAGGTCAAATATCGACCAACTTTCCATATTTATGTTTCATAACATATTGTTTGTATATGGTGTTATAAAAAAAGCATATATTTTATGCAGCGATTGATATTTGATACAGTGATATCTCTTTTTTTATTTTTTGTATTATTAAACACAAATAGCAAAGTTCGATTTCATAAAAGTGAGATCTGCATCTTTCCTATACGCGATCATATAACTAAAACTGAGATCTGCATGTTGGCTACACATTAAGATCACGTAATTGATATGATGCAATGTTTTATTATTATTACTGTTTGTAAAACTATAATTATTACTCAGTTTAACGGTAATCAATCCCCTCTCCACTCATATAAGTGGAATTCAAATCCCTTTTTTTTTTTCAACTCAAGAGATTTTATTATTTTAATTAGATGGCAAAAGGAATTTGATGCATTATTGATTAATGAAAGATTTCTATAAACTATATATTATGTTATCAATAATATTGTATTTTAAAAAATATTATCAATTGTCCACTCCAAGAATCATAAAAAAGACCCCAAAAATTTAAATTTGGTGAAGAGTCCAATCAAAGTTTAATAAATGCATCAATTTTCCACATCTCCATTCTCCACTCAGAGACGTTAAAGATAATAAAATTTTGTTCTGTGCTGATGGACTGAGAATGACCTTATCATGGAACTTAAACAAAATTTTAAATTAAATTGTGGGTAGCAATATACTCAGTAATTAAATTCAAATATTAATATTGTATTATACTAGATAACAGAAAAGGTTGATTTCATATTACCGGCAATAGATGCCAAAGTCCTAAATTTTATTGACAAAATTTCATTGCATTGCTATGAATGTTAAAAGAGGGGTGTGGTAGTGTAGTGAGTAGTCCTGGCAATAGATCGTGATTCATGTAGTGTTCTTACTATGTTGTGTTAAATTAAACATATATGAATCCACCTATTAACTTATTGAGTCGAAAAATTGAAAATACGGACCCATTCATTATTGTTATCGTGTTATCCAAACTAACTCATTTAACCCACTATTTTTGATATTATGTCTTTAGCTTAAAACAAAAATAGTAATTTGTAAATCAAAGCTCTTTAAGCATATATACCAAACAAAAGAAAATATTAGTA
Organism: Citrus sinensis; assembly: GCF_022201045.2. Lineage (NCBI taxonomy): Eukaryota > Viridiplantae > Streptophyta > Magnoliopsida > Sapindales > Rutaceae > Citrus > Citrus sinensis. The sequence goes on along the minus strand of NC_068563.1, from coordinate 7,294,131 downwards.
TTCTTCATGTTTAACATCATCAAATAATGTATAAGAAACTAATTGTTAGTTCTAAGCACTGAGATTATTGATTAAAATCTTAGGAAAAAAAAATATAGGAAGAGAATTATCTACATAAGATTGTGCAAATGCACAATGATGGCTACAAACTTTAAAATGAATGCTTAGAAATTTTAGGATTGGTTAGAACATTACAAAAGTAATGAATTTAAAGCCAATTTATTTTTGCTTTAAAAATTTATAATTTAGGTTATAAAAAAATTAAATTATTAATTTTAAATGTTGATGGGTAATAGGTGAAATGGGCTTTTAATTTTAAACCCAAACCAAGCCCTTTATAGAATAGGTTTTAATGAAGAGTTAGACTATTGGCACCCCTCTCATCTCCTCATAAAACCCTCTTTTTAGTTATATTTATTTTATTTTCGAAAATGCTCATTTTTTAGATACACTTTTTTAAGTTCTTAATTTTTATTTGATTTATTTTATTATTAAAACTCAAAGTATTATTGTCCTATTTTTTAATTATTTTCAATTTTATTATTAATCTACACACAAATTAAAAAGTTATATGGGTGATAAATTTTTTAGTGTTAATCATTGACTGAAATAACACATATTTCAATTTATAATTTCAAAGAAATTTTAAGTATAAAAAATATTTAATCCATAAGAAATTAAAAGAGAACAATAAATTATTCTAAATTTGTTTAATTTATTTTAGTTAAATAGGAAGTAACATATAGAATTTTTTTTTTGAAAATGATTGATTATGAATTAAGTAATTTTTTCAAAAAAATTTATATGTGTTTAATTTTCAATTGTCTTTAATTATAATTTTATTTAAAGGGGGGTCTTGTAAGAATAATGTAGGGGTGCCAATAGCTCCACTCTTTAATGAATTGACTCATAAACGACACAACCTGATAAAAGTTGACCCAATAACAGTTTTTATAGTGTGGGTTTGTGTCATATCAATGGTGCTAAGAACTTTTACCATTGAGTAAAAACTAAAAACTAGGTGGCGGTCCGCATTTAACATTAGCAATGGGGTAATATCATTCTCAAGCTGAGGCCTTTCGATGTTTCAGAGGCAAGAGTTGCTTGTTTTTGGCTAATTCATGATAGCCTGATTCGGAATTTCAATTTGGATTTAGAATATGTCAATGTCATCGTGAACTACTGAACTTTTTCGAGAACGCACTTATGCCGCATGGCCCGCATCCGAGGTTCAAAGCAATATCCCTCAATAACAAGCCAATTTGTACAATTTTTGTATCACGGCGACTCTAATAGGTGCAGAGCTGCAAAACAATTGTGCTGTGCTTCCAAGCTTCTGGGGCAAAGGGCTTGCAACAAGTGCTGTGTAAGTAGTGGCTAATATCATATTTGATAAGTTGCCACATTTGGAGAGACTTGAGACTTTGTCAGAAGTTGATAGCGTGGCCTCACATAAATCTCTGCATAATGCTGGATTCAATAAATTAAAGAAGCTAGATACTCTTCGAAAGTATTGTACTATTCAAGGTAAGGGCTACCCACAGTGTCATCTTTAGCCTCTTCTCCACTGACACTGGGAGGCAGATCGAGATCCGGGCTAAGTTATAAAATTTATTTATACATTATTCCTGAAAAATTAATTATTAAATAGTTAATGCTGCTGTTTGTTGCCCATCTATTATTATGTGATTTATGTGTGGTTCCATTGTCTGCTTCAGTTGTTCAATGATATATTTCTGGTAGCAGTTTCAGTCCATTATCTATTCAATAATATTAGAGATCTAACAGTTGAGTCACAACTGATATGACAATTTTTCTGTAAGCCAATATTATAGCTTTCTCTGATGACTATATCATGTTATTTATTGATAATTAACCTAGTTACAAATAAACTGCCAGATATGTTTGAGGAAATGTCTCACTTTAATTCTTCAGACAACAAGACTACGTTACCTCGTGCAACTTGACACCATTTTTGTTTATTTTTCAAAAAATATCACTTATATATGTGGCTTCATGTTCTCAAAATATTAGAAAATGTAGAAGCTCTAATTAGATGAATTATGATATTCAAATTCGAAAGAATACATCCAAGAGAAGTAAAGATCAACTCTTGATTTATACGAAAGCCATGCATCTCTTACACTACATATATACTATCAAAAAATAATGAGGACCCAGACAAATCATGCTTCATCATGGATGCTTATAGTAAAGATGGCAATTGATAAGAGAAGATCCCTAAGGAAGCCAAAGCCTAATGCCAAGTTCCATGATAACGAGTTTGTCTCCATGCTGGTCATGCATGATACATGCATGCTTCCATGCACGTGCAAGAACTTGCCAGAGGTTGTTTAGTTTGATTCAACTGCTATTTCATATTGTAGCTTGTGATAACTCTTTGCTGAGGTTGTTTAGTTTGATTCAACTGCTATTTCATATTGTAGCTTGTGATAACTCTTTGCTGAGGTTGTTTAGTTTGATTCAACTACTACTTCGTATTGTAACTTGCTATTATAAATAGGCTTTGGCTAAGTTACGTTAAACGTAACTTACGCCAGATACAGCAACAGTGCTAGTGATGGGACTTGTCACTGTTGTTGTACCTGGCGTAAGTTACGTTTAACATAACTTAGCCGGCTCCTTATAAATAAGCCAGCAACTAATGAATAAAGGGAAGCAAAAAAAAAAAAGAAAATTCTTTAAACATTCTGGTTGTTCTCACCATAAGCAGAACTTATTTCGTCATTGATACATTGTTTTGATTGGGACCGCATCAAGTGGTATCAGAGCAAGGTTAACGATGACCACCAACAAAGAACGTATTGAGAGAATTGAAGCTGACTTGGAAAGCTTGCAGGACAGAATATCACAGATGGAATTCGGAATCAATGATAAGCTTCAATGAATGGAAGACACCATCAGTAAGTTAGCCGAGTCCTTTAGTGCTAGTAGGGGAGCAACAAGTCAAGGGAACGCTAGTTCTACAGCAAGGCCAATTCAAGAAGAAAGTGAAGGGGGACAGCCACCAATACCACCAAGGATAGCAAAACTGGAATTCCCTCGTTACTTCGACGACGATCCAACAGAGTGGTTCAACCGAACAACACAATTCTTTGAGTATCAGGAAACGACCAATGAACAGAAGGTAGCTTTGGCGTCTTTTCATCTAGGAGGAGAGGCCAATCAATGGTGGCGGTGGCTACGCCGAACTTACCAAGAAGAGGGCAGAATTGTGACATGGGAGACGTTCGTAGAGGAACTTTGGGCACGCTTCGGACCAACGGACTGTGAAGATTTCGATGAAGCACTGTCACGGGTCAAACAAATAGGAACATTACGTGAGTATCAGAAAGAATTTGAAAAGTTAGGTAACCGTGTTCAAAGGTGGACACAGAAGGCGCTGGTGGGTACCTTTATGGGGGGACTGAAATCTGAAATTTCGGAGGAGATCCGAATGTTCAGACCTCGTACATTGAAGGAAGCAATAAGCCTAGTACGAATGAAGGATGAGCAGCTGTCTAGGCAGCGAAAATTGTTCCAATCACCAACCAGCAACCGTGCACAGCTGACCATCACCCAAACGCCACCAGCAACACCCATCAAACGACTTTCATGGGAGGAGATGCAACGACGCCGCGCACAAGGGCTATGCTTCAACTGCAATGAGAGATTTACAGCCGGGCATAAGTGTAGCAAGGCGCAACTTTTGATTTTTGACAGTGAAAGCAAGATGGAAGAAGCTACGTATGATGAAAGTTCAATAGAGGAGCAGAGAACAATTTCCTTCCTTGACCCTTGAGGACAATGATCTTTTTCGCGGTGGGGGTATTGATAAGAGAAGATCCCTAAGGAAGCCAAAGCCTAATGCCAAGTTCCATGATAACGAGTTTGTCTCCATGCTGGTCATGCATGATACATGCATGCTTCCATGCACGTGCAAGAACTTGCCAGAGGTTGTTTAGTTTGATTCAACTGCTATTTCATATTGTAGCTTGTGATAATTCTTTGCTGAGGTTGTTTAGTTTGATTCAACTACTACTTCGTATTGTAACTTGCTATTATAAATAAGCCAGCAACTAATGAATAAAGGGAAGCAAAAAAAAAAAAAAATTCTTTAAATATTCTGGTTGTTCTCACCATAAGCAGAACTTATTTCGTCATTGATACATTGTTTTGATTGGGACCGCATCAGCAATTCAGGTTGATAGTTCATGTTTGTGCTGTGTTATCTTTGATTCATGTCAAATCTAAGCTAATCTAAATGTTAGGAAATTGGTGGGTGAAGCAGACACGCAGCTAAAGTAAAATTAGAAGAAAATAAAGAACAAACACAATAGAGGACACCAGAAATTACGTGGTTCGGTTTTTAGTCTACGTCCACGGGCGAAGACAGAAGGAAATATTTTACTAGTGAAAAGGAGTTACAAGTATTGTAGTATTTTAGCTCACTTCCCAAAACCCCAATACACCCAAACTCTCTAAATCACTATAACAAGAGCTTATAATTTCAAGCTCTCTAAACTCTCTCAAAATGCTAAATTGCTCTCTCTTAATGGAATACATAAGCTCTTCATTTGCACTTCTATTTATAGTAAAATTATGGCCAAGAAAGTCCAAACCGTGTTAATCATTTTCTTCTTCAAACATTTCTTTTTTTTTTCCATTTTCCTCTTCAAGTATTTCGGCCCATTTTCAATCTTCAAAGCCGTGTGTAAAAAAGCTTGTTTATTCAAAGCTTCTAGATGCAGTCAATATTGACATTCTCCCACTTGGAGATTAAATTGAAAATCAATCAATCTCCACACCATCCTTTCTGCTTTGCCATAATCATGTTGCCTACGTTTCTGCTAGGCCACAAGAGGATCTACTCCAGACAAACTTATCAGTATTTATCGGCTTGGTCAAAACATCTGCTAGGTTCTCCTTCGTATGGATTTTCTGTAAATCCACATTTCTGTCTTCCACTACTTCTCGAACGAAGTAATACTGAACTCCTATGTGCTTTGTCCTGGAATGAAAGGCTGGATTCCTTGCAATGTGCAAAGCACTCTGACTGTCACAAAACACAGAAATTTTCTCTTGTTTGTGCCCGAGCTCCTCTAATAACCTTTGTATCAAAATAGCTTCCTTGCAAGCTTGTGTAGCTACCATGTACTCTGCTTCTGTTGTAGATAAAGCCACAACGGTCTGCAGTTTCGAAACCCAGCTTATAGCTGCTCCTGCAAGTGTAAACACATAACCAGTGGTGGATTTTCTTTTATCAAGATCTCCTGCAAAATCTGAATCCACATAACCCCTGACAGTAAACTCTGATCCTCCATAACATAATGCAACATCTGAGGTTCCTCTGATGTATCTCAGAATCCTCTTCACAGCTATCCAATGCTCTCCACCAGGATTCGCCATGTATCGACTGACTGCTCCCACTGTTTGTGCAATGTCCGGTCTTGTACATATCATAGCGAACATTAAACTTCTCACTGCTGATGCATACGGTACTCGAGACATCTCCTTCCTCTCCGCTTAATTGGTAGGACACATACTTGAGGATAATTTGAAATTAACAGGAAGCGGGGTAGAAATTGACTTACAATCTTGCATGTTGAAGCGTCGCAAGATTTTCTTCAAGTAATTCTTCTGCGAAAGCCAAATCTTTCCTGTTATTTCTGTCTCAGTGAATTTGCATCCCTAGAATCTTGTTTGCTAGTCCCAAGTCCTTCATTTCAAATTCCCTAGCTAACTGTGCCTTCAATTCTTGGATTTGATCTTTGTTGGGACCTGCTACCATGTCATCCACATACAACAGCAAAATAATGAAATCATTATCTTCAAACCTCTTTTAATATGCACAATGGTCTGAACTGAGTCTGTTGTATCCAAGGCTCATGATGAATGGATCAAATCTCTTATACCAACACCTCGGCGCCTATTTGAGACCGTATAGAGATTTGTTCAACCTGCAAACCAAGTTCTCCTTTCCTGTTTCTGCAAAACCTTCTGGTTGGAGCATATATATTTCTTCTTCAAGTTCTCCATGAAGAAATGCAGTTTTCACATCTAACTGCTCTAGATGTAGGTCAAATGTAGCACACATTGCCAAGACTATTTTGACTGTTGTGAGTCAAACCACCGGCGAAAATATCTCGTTGAAGTCAATACCTTCTTTCTGAGCATATCCTTTCACTACCAATCTTGCACGATACCGCTCCACTTGGTCATTGCCATCACGCTTGATCTTGTAGACCCATTTGTTTCCAATGGCTTTTCTTCCACGTGGTAGTGGTACAAGTTCCCATGTCTTGTTCTTGTGTAGAGCTTCAATTTCTTCCTACATTGCTGTCATCCACAAAGCAATATCTGAGCTTTCTAAAGCTTCATTGAAAGTTGATGGCTCTCCATCCTCCGTTAGAAGACAGTACGCAACATTGATTTCTATGACATACTCTGAGTGCCACGTTGGCGGTCGCCTCTCACGAGTTGACCGACGAACTTCTGGAGCCTCAGACTCGACTGGTTCTTGTTCATCGTGCTCTAGTGCTGCTTCAGAAGAATCTGGATCTTCTAGATTATTTTCGACATATACCGGCACAGTCTCTGACTTTTCTTTTACAGTGCCATCATTTCCATTTTTCATTTGATGTTGATCTTCTACAAAAATAACATCTCTGCTGATACCCTTTTACTCCATCAGCATATCCCAAGAAGATAAATCTTCTAGATTTTGCATCAAGTTGTTCTTTCTTGGGCATTGTACATCACGTACACAGGACATCCAAATGCATGTAGGTAGGAATAATCAGCTGACTTTCCAGTCCACATCTCCATCGCTGTCTTCAGCCCAATAGCTGTAGATGGCGATCGATTTACTATATAACAGGCAGTTTTGACTGCTTCTGCCCAGAATGAATTGGGTAGACCAGCAGTCCTCAACATAACTCTTATTCTTTCTGTAAGAGTTCTGTTCATCTGCTCTGCCACTCCGTTTTGTTGAGGAGTGTATGCCACCGTGAACTGCCTCTGAATACCTTCTTGCTTACAGAAAACAAGAAACTCGCCGTCTGTATACTCTCCACCATTATCTGTCCTCAAGCACTTGATCTTTTTACCAGATTCAAGTTCCACCCGCGCTTTGTATTATTTAAACACTAGAAATACATCTGACTTTTTCCTAATTGGATACACCCAACATCTTCTGGAATAATCATCAATGAAAGTCACCATGTACTTTGCACCTCCCATGGATATATCCGGTGATTCCCAAACATCAGAATGAATCAAGTCTAGAATGCATTTACTTCTAGCAATAGATCTACTGAATTTTAATCTATGCTGCTTACTTGTAACACAATGCTCGGAAAATGGTAAACTTACCGATTTGAGCCCCGGAAGCAATTTTCGTTCAGAGAGAATCTTCAAGCCTTGTTCTGACATGTGGCCAAGTTTGAGATGCCACATCATCGTTGATTCTTCTCCATTTGACGCGACACACGAATCAGCCTCCTGTAGTGTTTCTCCTTTAAGCATGAATAGATTAGCACCGATCTTTTCTGCCTTCATCAATACAAGCGCGCCTTTAACGATCTTCATAATTCCATTCTCCACATGAGTTTTGTACCCATGACTATCCATGTGTCCCAAAGACAATAGATTTTTCTTCAGGCCATTGACATGTCGTACCTCTCTAATTGTGCGAATTGTACCATCAAACATTTTTATTTTGATAGTACCAATATCAGCGATCTCCAAGGCATGATCATCTCCCATATATACAGATCCTCTTGAGATAGGTTCATATGTGTAGAACCATTCTCTCCTAGAGGTCATGTGCCAAGTAGCTCCTGAGTCTATAAGCCAGACATCAGAAAGTCGTTTTCTGCCTTCTGAAACAGTTGTTGCCTCGCTGTAAAGAATTTCGCTATCATCTGAGGTACTTGTTACACAACCCTGAGTATTTGATGACTCAGGTTCTTTGCCCTCTTTTTTCTTCTGGTTACTCCAATATTCTTTCTTGACGTGCCCTTTCTTGCCACATTTGTAGCATTTAACATTCTTCTTACTTCTAGATTTTGATCTACCCTGATTTTGACTCCCACTGGGGCCACGTTCCGTTGATCTCCCTCTCGTCACCGATAGCGCTTCTGCTTGCTGCGAACTTGCTTGTCTGTTTGCTTTATTTTTCCGCCTGCTCTCCTCATTTAATACGGAGGCTGCAACATCGTCGAAAACTAGACTCTCCACTGGATTGTTGTTTGTCAGGCTGATGATGAGTTGATCATACGAATCTGGTAGACTTTAAAGTAGAAGCTCTGCACGTTCATTTTCCTCTATATTATGACCCAACGTTGTGAGTTGTGAAAATAGAGTCTTCAATGTGTTGATGTGGTCGGTCACCATTGTAGATTCCACCATTCGAAGAGTTTAGAGTTTTCTTTTCAAGAAGATTTTGTTGTGTAGTGACTTGGCCTCATATAATTTTGTGAGAGTATCCAATATTTCCTTCGCCGTATTTTTCTCTGCCACACTAGATAATACTCCATCCGCAAGTGCCAAGTGTAGATCAGAAATGTGTTGATGTGGTCGGTCACCATTGTAGATTCCGCCATTCAAAGAGTATAGAGTTTTCTCTTCAAGAAGATTTTGTTGTGTAGTGACTTGGCCTCATACAATTTTGTGAGAGTATCCAATATTTCCTTCGCCGTATTTTTCTCTGCCACACTAGATAATACTCCATCCGCAAGTGCCAAGTGTAGATCAGAAATGGCGTTGCTGTCTACCTCGTTCCACTTGTCATCAGTTATCTTCATGGGCCTTTCTCCAATTGCTGCCAAACAATTATTTTTCCTCAATACAGCTTTCATCTTCATTTTCCACAACGAAAAATTATTTCCGTTAAACTTCTCAATTTCATACTTTGCCACCATTTTGTTGATAAATACTGCACACAAGTTAGTGTACCACCTTGAATAGTTGTGAGTATTTGTGAGAATGCACACCAGGAAAGTTCCCAGGAAAGACTGGAGGGGTCACAATGGCCCCACTTAAAACCCAGACTCCTTAACCTCTTATCGCCTTTGTGACAGAACTTTCCTAGACATGTACAAAATCACATAGTTGCTTTACTCACACCACTATTCCTTGCTTTGCACCTCAAAATTCTTGGATCACTTCCACTGTTTCACGTGAATAGTACCGTATACGTGAACAAAACTGTATACGTGAACAAAACTGTATACGTGAACAGTACCGTATACGTGAATAGTGCCGTATACGTGAATAATATCCCTTACGTGAACAGTTCCTAACTCCAAAAATACAACCAATAGCTCTGATACCACTGTTAGGAAATTAGTGGGTGAAGCAAACATGCAGCTAAAGTAAAATTGGAAGAAAATAAAGAACAAGCACAATAGAGGACACCAGAAATTACGTGGTTCGGCTTTTAGTCTACGTCCACGGGTGAAGACAGAAGGAAATATTTTACTAGTGAAAAGGAGTTACAAGTATTGTAGTATTTTAGCTCACTTCCCAAAACCCCAATACACCCAAACTCTCTAAATCACTATAACAAGAGCTTATAATTTCAAGCTCTCTAAACTCTCTCAAAATGCTAAATTGCTCTCTCTTAATGGAATACATAAGCTCTTCATTTGCACTTCTATTTATAGCAAAATGATGGCCAAGAAAGTCCAAACCGTGTTCATCATTTTCTTCTTCAAACATTTCTTTTTTTTTTTTTTCCATTTTCCTCTTCAAGTATTTCGGCCCATTTTCAATCTTCAAAGCCGTGTGTAAAAAAGCTTGTTTATTCAAAGCTTCTAGATGCATTCAAAGCTTCTAGATGCAGCCAATATTGACACTAAATCTGACTCATTTATCAATCATGTTAAAAATATCAAACCTTAACCCAATTCATTTATTATCGTGTCATAATCTTATCATTCATTTAACAAATTTTAATTTTTTTAATTAAAAAATCATATTTTAACTTGTTTTTATTACATATTCTCAAATTTTTGTAGTGCTATCTTCTAAACTTGAACCAATAATTTTGTTTTAAATAAGAATAAATGATTTTTTAAAATAAAGAAAATGTAGCACATATTTATTGATTAAAATATAAGTCAATGTAGTATAATTAACTGGGTCAAAAACTCTAAATCCCAACTCCCAAAGTGGTTATTGATTAGTTAGGTTGTATTACCCATTTAGTATTTGTATTAAATTAAAAACTCATGTTCATTTATTCGTGTACTGTTCATATCAAATTAATAGACCATGTCAAATTTTACCAGCTTTACTTAATAGAAGTCCTAATAACTAGAGATGGCAGAAAAGCCCGCCCAGATCGGATCCGGACCGGACCCGGCACATATGGTCCGAGTAAAACCCAGCCCACATGCATGAAAAAAGCGGATCCGGGCATTGATTTTCAATGCCCGGCTGTTTCCGGGCACGGGTCCGGTCACAACACTAAGTACCCGGCACCCGGACCCGTGCCCGCTTTTTATTAAGTAAAAAAAAAAGAGGAAAATATAAAAACCAAAATTGCATTTTTCCTTTACCCAATTTCCCCCAAACCCAACCGGCCAACCAGTGAACCAACCCTAAATCGCGAATTTGAGACAAATCTCAGAAATCAGAATCGGTACCTCCTCCCTTCGTCTCGCCACCATTACCAGCAGCCACCACCTATCCTTCACCGATGGCGATGCAGTATTGACAGTTGACCGCACCTCTCCCTCCACGAACCGCAAAGCACAATCGTCACTCGTCAGTCCGTCAAAGAGCTCTTCACTGTTTGGTCAGCTTCTTAGCGGTAGCCACCGCGCGACGGAGTTCGCCACCAAAGCTGGTCTCACACTCTCACTCCATTGTTTTGTCACCATATCAGCTGCAAGCTTGTAACCCACAGCCACGACCCACAAAGTAATTTTTTTTTTGGCTGTTTTTTCAATAAAAAATGATGAAATTGTTTTCAATATATGCTTAATTAGTTTCTTGGATGCTGGAAGTGTTTACGTTGTTAATGGTTGCACAGAACATAATAAGAAAGAGCTAATGTTAAACACCCTCATTATGCTGTTGTAGTAGTTTTTCTATTTCATATGTGTGTTTCGTTTGGAATACGTTTGATCTCATTTATCTGCAAACTGCAATCGTTTTGATATAGCTCACTGTTCACAATTTACAGATGATCAATTGAACAATTTCTGGCATTAATTCCTGTGTGAGCAGCACTTTTAAGAAATGATAAGTAACTTGTATGTGGTGATCATGAGTTGTAGTGATAATTACTTTAATATTGTGATAACATAAATTATATATGTTCATTTCATAAGCTTGCAAAGTGAGTAGTACTGGCAAGTATCTCTTCTGCATATTTGTGATTATGCACCAGGGGCCATCTAAAAACTAAAAAAGAATTGGCTCACATTAAGAATTTATGTAAAGTGGGAAATTTCAGCTACTGGGACTAAAGTACAATGTAATCGTAGACAAAAGACTTGTGAACAGGGGAATATTCAAATGGTGTTTATTTTTTTTTCTTTTTTCTTTTTTAATCCTTACCTTATATTATATACCTTCACTAGTTTAGCTAAGAATGAGATAAGTTTGATATCTGTGCATGCGTGTATATATGTTTTAAAACACAAATTTAAAACTATACAATTTTTTCTAATTATAATCAGACAGTGACAAAATACTTGCTTCAGTCTATTAATTAATTAAACCTGTTTATTTTCTTTGTATTGTGGTCCTGTTCATGCAATTGCTCCAGAAATTTCTCAGTTGTTTATTTATTTATCTGTCTGGTCTTTCTTCTTTGCTTTATTAGGTTGCTTAGGTTGCTTATAAGTTAATTTAGGTTGCTTGTAAGTTAATTTTGTTATATAATATTATAACTATGTAATTTACATGGTTATTTATAATTATTCATTATTTTTTTATAATAAACAGCAGTGCGATGTCACAGTCACAGTCAGACAATATAGAAATTAATTCGTCAAATGCTCCAAATTTATCTCGGAATGTTGAAGATAGTAATGATAATGAGGTTGAGGAGATTTCACTGTCAACTCTTAAAGATAAAAAGGGAAAGAAAGTCTCTACAGCTTGGGATCACTTTACAAAAGTAACTATTAATGGAGAAAAAAAGGCAAAGTGCATGCACTGTAATGCAATTTTAGAAGCCAAATACACATCAGGGACCACGAGCTTGAATAGACACGTGAAATCTTGTTTTTCGAGGAATCAATCGAAAATACAAGAAGCACTTCAAGGAAGTCTCAAAGTGCTCAAAAGATAGGATGGGAGTTGTGACATTGGCTTTGATAGTTTCGATCCAAAAGTTTTGCGGAGTTTGATCGCAAGGATGGTGGTGATGCATGAGCTTCCACTTAAATTTGTGGAATATAAAAGCTTTAGAGAAATGATGGCACATGCCAACCCCGTGGTTAAGCCAATGAGTAGAAATACATTGAAGAGTGAGATTTCGAAACTTTATCATATTGAGAAGATTAAGACTTTGCATATGTTGGAGAAGAATCAAGGTAGAGTGGCTATTACTACGGATTTATGGACAGCAAGTAACCAGAAAAAAGGATACATGGTTGTCACAGCACATTTTATTGACAACTCTTGGAAATTGCATAGCCGAATTTTAAGGTTATTTCTAATTTGTCTATAACTTTTTATTTGCTTAATTTTTCTTTCAATTTTTTATTACTTATATTTGATTTCTTTTAAAGTTTAAATTGTTATAATATTTTAAGTTTGTGTATTTAATATTATCACTTGAATATTTGTTAGGTTTATTTATGTTCCGAGCCCTCATACTGCTGAGGCCCTTTCTAATGAGTTGGTGCAATGTTTGTTGGATTGGAATGTGGATAGAAAGTTGTCTTCAATGACCTTGGATAATTGTAGCACTAATGATGCGATGGTGGAGAAATTGTTATTAAGGTTTGATCTCGGTACCTTAATTTCCAATGGTAAATTTTTTCATATGAGATGTACTGCTCATATACTGAATTTGGTTGTGCGGGATGGGTTGAAAGTTATAGAAAACGGGGTTGGAAAGATTAGGGAGAGTGTCAGTTACTGGACACAAACACCAAAACGATTTGAATCTTTTGAGCTAGCTGCTAGGCAACTGAAAATTAATTGTAAAAAAAGTTTGAAGTTAGATTGTCCAACTCGTTGGAATTCTACTTATGCCATGCTTGATGTAGCACTAATGTATAAAAGTGTTTTTTCTCGGCTACAACAACGCGAGTCTCAATATAAGAGCTTGCCTAGTGATAGTGAGTGGGATTTGGCAGCCACAATGGTGGAACATTTGAAACCATTTTACATGTTAACGGAGATGTTTTCAGGTACAAAATACCCTACTGCTAATTTGTTCTTTCCGTTAATATGTAAAATGAAAATGTCAATTAATGGGTGGCGCACTTCCGATAATCTTGCTATTAGAATTATGGCTGATAAAATGGTTGATAAATTTGAAAAATATTGGAATGAAATTCATCCGATGTTAGTTGTGGCTGTAGTTCTTGATCCGAGATATAAGATGTTGTTGATTGATTTTTATTTCCCAAAGATCTATGGTGATACAGCGGATGAGCATATTGAGTGTGCACATAAGCTTTGTCATGATTTAGTGAAAGAATATGAAATGAAAGCTATGGTTTTGAGTGATAGGCAGGATGTTGGATTGGATGATGTACCTTTGGAATCTTCTTCGAATCCGAATAAATATTGGGATGTAGATGAGTTTGAAACATTTCGGAGTCGAAATAAGTGTGTTAAGGTGACTAAGTCAGAGTTGGATAGGTATTTAGATGATGAATTATTGGATACTATTCCGAACTTTGATATTTTAGCTTTTTGGAAGATGCACACAGGCCAATATCCTATTTTGGGCGAGTTGGCCAAGGATATCTTAGCCATTCCTGTATCCACTGTTGCCTCTGAGTCCGCTTTTAGTACCAGAGGCAGATTTTTGAGTCCGCATCGTAGTAGACTTCATCCTAACACTTTGGAATCCTTAATGTGTGCTCAAAATTGGATTTGGGCTTCTTCTCGAGGTATAAAGTTATTTGAATTATGTTATCGTATTATTTGTTTGCTCAAAATGTTTTTAAATCTTAATATGTTATTTTTGTTATTAGGTGGAGTTCTGGAAAATGAGATTTTTGCTGGGGAGGAGTTAATTTCAGATGATGATGATGATGATGGGGCACAATCGTCGAGCTGCTTGACATAATTTGTTATTTTAAACTCTTTTATGAATTATGTGTGTTTGATATTTTGGGATTTTTATATGTTATGTTGGTTATTGATATTGGAGTTATTATGATATGTATTATGTAATATGTTGGGTGTTAGTATGCTACATTTATTTAGATTTATTTGGTGATTATTGTGATGTTCAATTTAAATTTTTGATAGGGATTGAATGAATTTAGCTTAGAAATTGAATAAATTTAGGTAGTGGATAATAGATTGAAATGATTTTTATTTGTTATTTACTTAAATTTATAAAGTAGATTGAAATTGAAATAGTTAAGATGTTGTAATAATTTATTATAGAATTTTTTCCTTTTTTAATTTTGATAATTTCGTTAGATTTTGGACTGTTATGGTTTGTTAGAATTTAGAAGTAAACAATTATTTTGACACCTTTTATTTATTCTTTTTTGGCGTGTGATTTGCCTTTTAATTTTTGTGTGTTGTGAGAAATGATGGTTTTTGCAAGTTGGGTTTGCAGTGAATTTCGAATCTATATGTAATATGTGCGTTTCTGATTTTGTCCCATATATTATGACCACTCAAAGTCTCAAATTCATCACCATTCACCACTCAAATCCGGGTAGGGAAAACCCGGAAAAAACCCGTGCCCGGATAGTGCCGGGCATGTGCCCGGCCCGCATAGAAAAATTCCAGGCACGGTGCGGGTCCGGGTAGCTACATTTGATATCCGGGTCGGTCCCGGGCAGCCCCAAACCCGGACCCGACCCGGACTTTTGCCATCTCTACTAATAACCTATTTTCTATATTTATATTTTCTAATATATCTTTTGTATTTGGAGTTAGGAAAACAAATATAGTTTTATACAGATTTGCGATTGGTACGTTGATATCTGCTTTTTTTTTTTGAATTATTAAGCACAAATAGCAAAGTTCGATTTCATAAATGTGAAGTCCTAAAAGAGAGATCGGCATGTTTGATATGCAATTGATCTGATGCAATGATTTGTTATTATTATTATTATTTAGCCTAATAGTAACCCAATCAGAAGATTCTTTTCATGATAATCTTCTCAGTTCTCGCACACCAGGAACAAGTAGTAACAATTATGCATCACAATTATATTACTCATGAAGCTAGCTTGCTAGCAGCAGACGTTGGAACAAATACAAACTGCGGCTTTAATAGTACCGAATATCTGGAATGAGTAATATAATATCGAAAATATAGCATTCATTATTCGACATGTAGTGACATGCTGCACTTTTGGAGCTCTAGGCTCTCTATTGATCAGACACAATATATATATATATATTTTCAGTTTTCTGATTGATCATATATATAGTTCATTTGAGGTGATTTCGGTGATGAAAAGTTGATTTTGAGCCCACTATTTTTTAGTTTAATCAAAACGAGTAAGGACAGGTCAAAATATTATTATGGGCAGCTAAAAAATTTTGTTAAAAATAAAAAAAAATAAATTATTTTTATTAAAAGTTATACACAAGCTGGGTATCTGCCCATACGTTAATGCCGGTCTCTTTGTAGCTCAGCCACGAAAAAGAGATGGTCGGCAGCTGCTGAGGGTGGCGGTAGCGCTTAACAGTTTTTTTTTTTTTTCTAATTGGTAGGTTTTATTTGATTATAGAGTTTTGATTTAGTAAAATATATATTTTAAAATAATAAATAAAATATTGCTAACAATTGTTTTGCAGCACCTATTTCTCTTGCAATGAAATCTCTTTTTTTTTAAAAAAAAAAATTGGTTAATTTCTTCAATTTAAATTTCATTTGCAGCTCTTGGCCCCCTTCTCCTCTTCTGCATACACTAAACTCTTTAGAACTACAAAAATAAGACATAAATTAGGGGTTTAAAAAAGTTAGAAAGAAAATCATACACGTAGTGCTTTATTTCATTCAATTATATTTTACGCTGCCCGTATCCTTTAAATCCATCACTTGTAGATACACTTCTTACATAGATAGGAGATGCAACAACTGAAGTAATGACCCACACACACACATAAAGCATAGTTAGAGCTCTAAAGCCCCTTGTAACTTATTTAAATGAAGAAAAAACGACAATTACAAATGCTTATTACCAAAGATCAGAGAACACCAACTGCAAACATAGTTTCGTTTAAGCATCACCGACCTTTTTATTTTCAGATTTCAACTCGTCATTGCCCAGCGATTTTGCTTCGGATGCTTGATTTTTGATGTCGTAGGTAAAGTAATTGGGCCTTGGGTCAGGATGCTTGTCAAAGAATTGAGTTGGAGTATTGGCACCCCTCTAATATCCTCATGAACCCCTTCTTTAGTTCTATTTATTTTATTTTGAAAATGTCCTCTTTTTTTTTTTTAATATACTTCTAATTTTTCATTTAATTTTTTATTGTTAAAATTCAAAGTAGTAATATGCTATTTTTTAATTTCTTTTGCATTCTTATTATTACCCTACACACAGATTAAAAAGTTTTCTTAGTGATGAATTTTTTAATGTTAATCATTGGCTTAAATTATGCACATTTTAAATTATAATTTGAAAGCAATCTTAAGTATAAAAATATTTAATCAATAAGAAATATGAAAAAAATATAAATTATACTAAATTTGTATAATTTATTTTAGTTATATAAGAAGTAACCGGTAGGAAAAAAATAGATGTGATTGTGAATATAAGTAATTTGTTGGATTAAAAAAAAATTATGTGTATTTAATTCTCATTTGTTTTTAACTGTAATTTCAATTGACGTGGGGTTTTGTAAGGATAATGATGGGCGCCAATAGTGTCACTCCAAAGAATTTCACTTTGGACGGTTGCTTCTCCCTGTCGCAGGTTAAATAATTGGGCCTTGGGTCAAAATGCTTTACTACAGTTTCCACTTTGGACAGTTGATTATCGATGTGGTTAGTGAAGTAATTGGACGTTGGTTCAAAATGCTTGTCAAAAGATTGCACTTCGGACAGTTTATTGTTGACGTCACAGATAAAGTGATTGGGACTTGGGTCGATGCTCGTTGAAGCATCTCACTTCAGACAGTTGATTATCCGTGTCGTACGTTAAGTAATTAGGCCTTCGATCAAATTGTTTGGCAAAGAATTTCACTTTGGATGGTTGATTATCGATGTCGCTTTCCTTTAGCTCTTTCCTTGCATTAGTTGGGCTAATAAACTGAAAAAAAAAAAGAGCAACATAAGAAAAAAAAAATTAAAGCTGCAATTAGACAAAGCAAGAAACGTAAAAACTAATCCTTAAAAAAAAAAAAAACAAAGAAAGTTAGAAGCTGCAGAAACTCTGAATGAATTATGATGTTAAAACTAGAAAGATTATAACTACACACACACGTTCCAAGAGAAGTAAAGAAAGGGTGAAGATAACAAAGAGTGGCTTCATGTTCCCAATAATTCTTAGTGATCAATTCTTGATTTGTATGAAAGCCATACATCTCTTGTACTCTATATATACATACTCGAAAATTGCAAGTTTATTTAACACAATTAATACGTTGAGATATGTGTCTTCTACAGTTAGCATATAATTGATCTGGCGCAGTATTGGTTGATGAAGGATTTCTATAAAGGAAGAGGATGTCTCCTGATCTGATCATTACTGAGTTTTTAAGAATTTTTTGTCATGTGTTTTAGAGTGATAGTGTATCCTTCTATAAATTATGTTAGTAACAAGCCTACATTATCATAAAGGGAAAAGACAACACACAATTTTAAAATTTGCTTAAATAATTATATAAATCTCTTTAATTTTTAAAAATGGTTACAAAATATTATTTTACTATTGTACTGTTTGATTTTGATATTGATACAAATACAATCTTAAAATAATAAATAAAATAATATATAAATATAAATAAATTACTAAAATAATTATAATTAATAACATAAAATATATATGTCATGCAATTTTTTTCTTTTATTAATAGTAAAATGTATGTGATAGATCAATAATATTAGATTAAACATTTTGTTATTGAAAATAATATATAATATTTCATATGTTAAACTATTTTGTTGTTGGATTTTGTATTTATTATAAAATATTATTTAAAATTAATTTTTGGGTGTTATAACTGAACGTGTATTCATTAAAAAGTTTTGTGTGATCATTTATAAAAACAAGGGGGTTGATATTTCCACCCCTTAAATCGTGTAAGCCCAAATAATAGTGAAAAAATTCACATTATTTTCAATAATTTCTAATTGAGAATAAAATTAAATAATCAACCAATTAAATTTTCATTTTGATGATACTTAAGCCACTATATATTAAACTAGCAAAAAACTAACTTAAAGTGTTTAGGACATGATATCTCATGAAATTTATTGGCAGCGAGAAGGATTTAATTGATTAACTATTTAGACTTTTTTGTATTTTTAATTTTAAAAAGAAATATGAATATTTGATAAGTAATTTTTTAAAAGAGGGTGGATTTACACAAATTTTGGGGTAAAAATATCCCTGCCCTTAAAACAGCAATTACGTAAAGCAAGAAATACAAAAACTAACCGTGTAAAAAAAGAAGAAAGAAAAAAAAAAGCAGATGCTCTAATTAAATGAAGTATGATATTCTTCGAATTAGAAAGAATATATACCAAGAGAAGTAAAGAGATCCGTGCGGAGAAGAAAGAGTGGCTTCAAGTTGTAAGATTAATTTTTGATTTGTATGAAAGCCATACAGATCTGTTTACACATTTACACTATATGGCTAAATACGGTGAGATCTGTGTCTTCTCTATTTGGCATATAATCGATCTCATGCAAATTGATTGTGTCTTCTATGTAAATTATGTTCGCCACAGGCCCACATTATCATAAATTATGTTATCTGCGAACTTGTCCCTTTTTTTTTTTTAAATCAAATTTATTTATTTTTTATTTTTCAGCATCTTTAGAAACAATAATATCAAGTATTTCAATACGTTAGTCCTAACTTGAGTATTTATTGACATGATATTCATTTAATAAATAGTAAATAAATAATTTTATAACGTAACATTAGGACTCAAGTCAAAGAAATGATTTTATGTCACCGATTGGATCTCCAATTGGCCTTAAAAAACTGTTTTCCCTTTTGGGATATTATTGTCCAAAATATTTTCTTTAAATGCAAAAGAAAGAAAATTTTAAATTGGAGTAATTTTATAAAATTAAACAAAATTCTGGCCCAGCTCCATGAATTTCCCTAGCTATCAATGCTAAAATAGTGGCGTGTGTGTGTTGGTGTAGTGAGATAAAAAATATCGGCACATAGGCATGGGGAATGATAATATCACTATCACTCTCAGGCCTTTCAATGTTTCAGATGCTGAGGATTTTTGGTTGTTGGCTAATTCTGATGATAGTGTGATTCAGTCTTTCAATTTGGAATCGAGATATGTAAATGTCATCATCAGCTTCTTCAAAAACAAAATTATGGGGGCACCCGGGGTTCAAAGCAATATGCCTTAATAACAAGCCAATTGGTTATTCTAGTGGGTGTAGAGCTACACTGGGTTGTGCTGTGCACCGAAGCTACTGGGGCAAAGGGATCAACAAGGGCTGTGAAAATGGTGTCTAATACCACATTTGATGAGTGGCCGCATTTAGAGAGACTCGAGGCCTTTTCAGAAGTTGATAACTTGGCCTCTCAGAAAGTGCTGCTGAGGTCTGGATTCAAGAAAGAAGGTGTTCTCCGAAAGTATTCTATTATCCAGGAAAAAGCTACCGATGTTGTCATCTTTAGTCTTCTCTTTACAGACATCGAGAGGCAGATCCAGATCCGGGCTAAATTATAAATTTATCATATATTGTTTCAGTGTGTGTGTATGCCAGTCCATTTATGTGGGTTTTCGTTTTCCGTTTTGGATATTTAATCAATCATAATCAATGATCATCCCTTGTGGTAAGGTTTCAAACATCTGATTTAGAAGGGGGGAAAAAGGTCAATAAGATAATGGAGCATAATCAATTATTCACCTTACATGCATGAAGCAAGTATCCCTGACCTTAATCCTGTTGCCATTTTGATTTTAGGTTTTTATTAGTTCAATTTTTGTTATTCATAGGTTAAATCTTTGAATTCAATTACTGTTGATACTCGAAATTTGGAATCCAATAACTTGTTGAAGTGCCAGGGTATCAATTCATATGGAGCAGGCTTTATTTTGTAAAGAGTTTGACAAAACTATTGTAACAAAGATACGAGCTTAAAAGAGATTTCGATTTAGTGATGAGGTGATATTTTTGTTAAACTCTTAAAAAAAATAATTGGTAATCATTACATAATAATATAAAACTAATTAAATCTTAATTATATATTGTTATATATGCATGTATGTCAATAGATTATGAAGAGTTGAATACAGTTCAGTTCAGTACTAGATTTAAATCCTTTAAAAAAACTGAAATTGTTAATATTAGTTATTCCTTTAAGAAATAATTTTGGAAAAGATTATATAAGATCAAATTTTAATTAGTTAACAAAGATTATATATATATATATATTGAGAGAACAAATTGAGCATGAACATGACACGATCGTCACTCCCTTCCAAATTACCACCTCCAACTATAACAGAAAATAAAGTTTAATAAACACCCCCCTCCAAAAAAAAAAAAAAAGAAAAAGAAAACGGAGACAAGCTAGTTTGTAATAAACTGTGCTAACATAATTTATAGATATATCCTTCGTCCATATTACGTGAGATCAATTATCTGCCAGCTGCTATTTAAGCTTAATTATGCAGAAGAAACATATATCAATGTCTCAATCGCAAATCTTCATAAAAGAAATAAACAAAAGCTCGGAACCATTGTTCATAAATATGGCAAATTGGTTAACCGAACATATGATTTTCGATCGACAGTCACATAATTCATGCATGCAAATTAATTAATGTCAAGCCTATTGGTTTTGATAAATAATATAATGCTTAATTAATGTTAAGCCAATAAGTTCTGATAAATAATATAATTTTATGTTGAGTTTTATATATAATATTGTGATCGATAATTATTAAATACAAAATAAAGTTTAGATTCTAGTTTTTGAAGTCCGCTCTTGGAACAGCAATGTTTAACTTCACAATGGATGGGCTTCAACACACATGACAATTCATCCTCTATGTTATGGGTTTAAATAAGAAATTGATC